>NW_025813938.1:1992855-2089276 GCF_021917145.1 Hypomesus transpacificus
TCTGAGAGAGGTTGTGAGCTCCGCCCAGGCCCAGAGGGAGTGAGGGGTGAGGGGTGGGGGGTGGGGGTGGGGACGGGGTATCCTGGAGGAAGGAGGGTTCTGGGTTTGGAGCCTCGCTGCAAAGCGGTACACGGCAGAGCCATGGGGGACGTCTGCTCAAGCTGTAATTTGAGGGAATTTCTTGCTGAGCCGGCAGAAAAAAAAGAGAGTGAGTGAGGAGAAGGAGTAGAGTCTGAGAGGACGAAGAGTAAGAGAGGATGTGAGAGAGAAAGGAGGGCGACGTGTTAGCATGAGGATAGAATGACCCGGAGAGAGAAAGGAAGAGAAGGGAACAGAACAAGGCTTTTTAGGCCTAAACATGGGCAGACCAGAGCTGGGCGGGACAGGCCAGGAACTCACTCAGGTCATTCCTCACATTCCTGCTGACTCATGAGGGGAGGGCATGTGTGTGTGTGGGGGGGGGGGGGGGGGAGGCATGGTAAGAGCTGAAGGGGGGCTCGGGGCAGGAGAAAGAGCAACGAGGAAATGAAAACACGTGCTCACATCCAGCTCCGACTCGGGTTCACACACACACACACACACACACACACAGATCCCACTCACACACAGGTCACACACACACAGGTCACACACACACACTCAGATCCAGCTTAATGTACTGCTTATTGTACAGCTTATTGCTGCATGAATGGAATGATTTGATTATATATCTAGCATACTGCCAAGTTCTGAGGTCTAGGATTGAGTGATTTATTTCTTCATTTTTGTGATAAGGGAGACCAGCCAGGAGTCTGGGCAGAAACTCAGAAACACACTGAAGTGTCTCCCGACAGACCGACTTAGAAATCAGCCAAATTTAAATCAAAATCACATCACAATATTTTTTATTGATGACGACAAAACAACAGCAAGTGAAATGTTAAAGAGCTTGTTGCTCCTCTATGGTGAGAGCATGCTAGGTGGACGTGCTGGTCTCAGGCATGTGTGTGTCGACCAGCCAGGCTTGCTGGGATAGGCAGGGAGGATTATCATCACAAGGTGAGCTGAAACTGAATCCGTTGCTTGTGATTGGCCCCGGGGCAAAGTGGACCCCCACGCCAACTCGTTCCTAAGCAACAACAACAACTTGCCAGTTGAGTCTGTTTTGATTGATCACATCTAAGGAAGTGACAGGGCAGGCACCGAGCCAGAGGTAGGAACCATCTCTACCTCTACCCATGTTCAAAAAAAGAGAGAGAGAGAGACAGAGACAGAGACAGAGAGAGAGAAGAGAGAGAGAGAGAGAGAGAGAGAGAGAGAGAGAGAGAGAGAGAGAGAGAGAGAGAGAGAGACAGAGATGCCAACGATACAGGAAGGTAATGAGTAATCACGGAGCCAACAAAACAAACCTTTCACCCGGGCGTCTGCCAAGAAAAACACAACTTAACAGTTAGGAGGCCAGACACGGAAACACACTTCTGTACACAGAGGCCTTTGACTTTCACCCTGAGGTAGGTGACCTGGACAGAGCCACTGCTGTACCACTGTGTCATAAAAAGGGGGAGGAAGGGTGGGAGGAAGGAGAAAAGAGGTATAGTCCGAGTCCAGAGGTTTCCGGAAAAGTCCAGAGTTCAGTTACAAGATGACGACACCTAGCACCAATGCTTCACTGTGGGCATTTTTCAAACTGAACAACCGACCTCAGTTCTGAATCACCAACTGTCACTACCGTTAGGCTAAACCACAAGCACTGCAAACCAGCCCATTACAACCAGAAAAATACACCTACACACGTTTTATGCGGTCAAGGATGGTTTGTGAAAACCCCTTGAAAGAAAGAAGAATCTCAAAGACCCCCACAGCCTTCACGCAAAGGGAGAGCAGTGCGTTGGCGACACTGAGGGCGGCTTGCCTTCCCCAGCCCCGGCCCGAGCCGTCACCCACAGCCTGTGGAGCCCCAAGCCAGACCAAAACGCTGCGCACTGCGCTAACAGACACCGGAAACATGAGTCAGCTGTGAAAAAGATACGGAAAAAGGTCACACGGACATGCGTTCCTGAGCAAGACACACTCCAGACACACAGAGGAGGAGCAACCCGGCTGAGTCAGGGACGAGGGACGTCATCTCACCTCTCAGGAAACAGAACTCACCTAGATGTGCTGACTCAGACAGACCTGACTGACAAACAGGACTCACCTAGATGTGCTGACTCAGACAGACCTGACTGACAAACAGGACAGAGAGGGTGGTTCTAGCAGACAGAGATGAGAGACATGGTTGCGACACAGAGGGACAATCCCATGAAAGGCCAGTGTGCTTAAGCCCTAAGCCCTAGGAATTTAACTTCAAAAGCTTCGTACTACAGTGGCAAACATGATCTAAAATCATTTCATTTCCTCTATCAAATATATATGATCCACACTGTATGAGTTTAAAGGGATGGGGGGGAAACAAGGGTTATTCGACAGGCCAGCAGGAAACGGTCCAATTACACAGTAAAACAAAAAAACTAGACGGGAAGACAAACCTAAAAGTTTGAACTTTTCACATGCTGTCCTTTTATAAAGGCACGCCCCCTTCTGACTAACTTCCTGACCAGAAACAGTGTATTCCACCCAACACCTCCCTGTGTTTCAGAAAAACCCGTAGCACGTCCATAAAGGAACCTAGCAAAAGAACCCCAATCAATCACTGTCACTGAGGCTGGGTGTGGCCCGCAAGGCACCCCTCGTAACACCCCTCGCCTGGGCCACTCCCTGGGCCACTCCCTGGAGGACTCCCTGGAGGACTCCCAGCATCCAGCCTGGACGACTCCTGCCGGCCTGCACTGCTGCAATGCTGCCTGCCTGTCTGTTTACCTGCCTGTCTGTCTGTCTGTTTACCTGCATGTCTGTCAGCCTGTCTGTCTGTTTACCTGCCTGTCTGTCAGCCTGTCAGTCAGCCTGTCTGTCTGTCTGTCAGCCTGTCTGTCTGTCTGGTTATTGTTGCAGGCAGGAAAACAGAGGGTGGTTATCCTTTACTTCATCCAGCCACAGAACAAGTCTTCACAAACTGTACATTGTGTAACGCTGCAAGTCAGGCTGACAGTGAGTCATCACCGGCAGAGAAAAACCTGTCATTGAGGGGGGGCGAAACGGCCTCCAACTGTTTCAAAGCCAACAACAACAAAACTATTCCACTAAATGCTTTGACACATAGATCATGTGGCAAGAATGTCAAAGACGACACTAAAACCAATCCACAGCCATCTAAAAAGATCAAAGTGATATAGCCCAGACTGTGTTCCACTTCTCATCCCCTGAGTCCAATCCTCTGGGTCATGCCTAGAACGTCTTGACAGGAAGTTCATAGACCCAGGGTGTTTGGGTTCCATCCAGAACAGGACAGTACAGAAGACAACCCTGGCAGGACCCCAGAACGGCCACAATCACACCCACAACCCAGAGAACCAGGAACCAGCTTGTGACAACATGCAAAAGGCTGCTCTGGTCCATCTCCTGTTGGGATACAAGACAGGCAGAGATGCTAGTGTGTGTGTGTGTGTGTGTGTGTGTGTCAGGTTTAGCGGGACCTTGGTACCAGTCACCAGCTCTGAGTCACAGCACCGTGAGCCAAGTGACATCACTCCATGACATCATCCTGTGTCTGGACGGAATCCCCGTCTCCAGCAGCTCCTCAGAGCCCAGCCTGTCTGTCTGCCTGTCTGTCTGTCTCTCTGCCTGTCTGTCTGTCTCTCTGCCTGCCTGTCTGTCTGTCTGCCTGTCTGTCTGTCTCTCTGCCTGCCTGTCTGTCTGTCTGTCTGTCTGCCTGCCTGCCTGTCTGTCTGTCTGTCTGTCTCTCTGTCTGCCTGTCTGTCTGTCTGTCTGTCTGTCTCTCTGTCTGTCTGCCTGTCTGTCTGTCTGTCTGTCTCTCTGCCTGCCTGTCTGTCTGTCTGTCTCTCTGTCTGCCTGTCTCTCTGCCAGCCTGCCTGTCTGTCTGTCTGCCTGTCTGTCTGTCTCTCTGCCTGCCTGTCTGTCTGTCTGTCTGCCTGCCTGTCTGTCTCTCTGTCTGCCTGTCTGTCTGTCTGTCTGTCTCTCTGCCTGCCTGTCTGTCTGTCTGTCTGTCTGTCTCTCTGTCTGCCTGTCTCTCTGCCAGCCTGCCTGTCTGTCTGTCTGCCTGTCTCTCTGCCAGCCTGCCTGTCTCTCTCTCTGTCTGCCTGCCTGTCTCTCTGTCTGCCTGTCTGTCTGTCTGTCTGTCTGCTTGTCTCTCTGTCTGCCTGCCTGTCTGTCTCTCTGTCTGCCTGTCTGCCTGTCTCTCTGTCTGCCTGTCTCTCTGTCTGCCTGTCTCCCTGTCTGCCTGTCTCTCTGTCTGCCTGTCTCTCTGTCTGCCTGTCTGCCTGTCTCCCTGTCTGCCTGTCTGTCTGTCTGTCTGCTTGTCTCTCTGTCTGCCTGCCTGTCTGTCTGTCTGTCTGTCTGCTTGTCTCTCTGTCTGCCTGTCTCCCTGTCTGCATGCACGCGGCCTCAGTAGGCCCCCAGACTGGGTCCTGACCCTGTGACTGATAGCATGTGTGCTTCTGCGAGTATCAGTAACTGTTTTGGCACACATCCCTCTGTCACAGGTCCTTAGGAAACGTCCTGTGACGTGTAGAGGCCACGTGTCTAAACGTGTGAGGTCGCTTAAAGCTACCACTCCTTTTCTCCTTTCAGATAAAAGTATAAACACAGTGTGTGTGTGTGTGAGCGTGTGTGTGTGTCTACAAAGGGGGGCGGTAGTAATAATTTCCAGAGCAGGGGTTAGAGAGCAGTCAGGCAGCAGATTGGATCAGTGCTCTGTGCTGCAGTGTTTGCCCCCAGAACGAGTTTGCCCATATAAGGACACGTCTCCCAGCCAGCAGCCAGGAGACCGAGTAGATAACCAGCTGCCACTGAGGACTGGCTGACTGGTACTGGCTGACTGGTACTGGCTGACTGGTACTGGCTGACTGGTACTGGCTGACGGACAACAGCAGACAAACAATTCACAAGAGAAAATAGAGAGTAAGAAAACAGTCCGTTTTAAAACGTGGGCTCGGGTCGTGATCTGTCCCCTAGCTTTAATCATCTACCTCAAACCGCTCCATGACATGGAGTCAAATACGATTTCGTCATGATAAGCTAATTCAACAATTCTAAAAGGAACCCATTCTGTATTGCCACAGGCTGGGTGAGTTCACAGCACACAGCACAGGCACCACACCCATCCAAATGAGAATTGGATCAGCGTGCAAGCGAACCGTCTTGTGTGTGAGACGGTTGAATGGGTGCTGTTGGCTCGGCTAGCCTCTGGGCTGGAACAGAAGGCCTGTGGAACGTAGCGGAGCCAAGGTCAGATTGCACCTCACCTCACTATACAGCCATTGTCTGGGTGTGACGGAAGAGAGATAACCAACAGTGGGAGAGATATAGAATGAGAGAGAGACAAAGAGAGAGACAAAGAGAGAGAGAGAGAGAGAGAGAGAGACAGAGAGAGAGACAGAGAGAGAGAGACAAAGAGATAAAGAGAGACAGAGAGAGAGAGATACAAAGAGAGAGAGAGAGAGAGAGAGAGAGAGAGAGAGACAGAGAGACAGTGAAAGAGAGAGGCTCTGATATGGGGCACCATGCAGTGTGAGGAGTTCCAGGCTGTCAGGGGTAAAGATACCCCCCCCCCCCCCCACCCCTCAGAGCTCAGGACCGAGGCACCAGACCTGGGAAAAACACGCCCCTCCCCCTCCCTTTTCTGCTCCAGAGGACAGGGAGAAAGACAGGGCAGATCTCCCATGAGGACAGGGAAGGCATGGTGTATCAGAAGCGAGGGGGGGGGTAAGGGACATCGACAGACCCTTGGAAACAAAGTAACACTGCAGTCCTCACGAGGTGGAGGTGACCTCATGCTACTGTATACAGTCCAGGCCAAGACTGGTTCACAGTACAAAGGGTATTAGCGGTGAGACATACACGTGTTGCTCGAGCATTAATGAGGCCAACTGACTGGGGAACAGACTGGTCTGAAGCTGATAAGGGTCGTCTTTCATCTCTGTGGAGAGTCACACCAAGGGGTGCGTCTGTGGTGCGTCTGTGGTGCGTCTGTGGTGCGTCTTTGGTGCGTCTGTGGTACTGTGGAACTGTGGATTTGACCTGCCAGTCATTACTGCTTTGAATTTGATTTGTAGTTTCACCAGCTGACATGGATCCTCGATGTCTGAGGTCCGACTACTGACCCAGGAACAGGACAGCTGACGGTGATTTAGGCCGTGTTTTCAGACGGGGTCTGGGAGCGTTAATCTCCTGATAAAATCCCCTTATCTTGTTTTTATGTATTTTTAGGGTACTTTTTTGTTTTTTTAAACACATCAATCATCGGTGTTCTGTTCATATCTTGTTCCTGAGTCTGGGGCTTTGACTGGCTGGCTGAATGACCAGAGCCCCAGAGCCCAAGGTCTCCTGGGAGAGACCAGAACTTGGAGCCCACTGGGAGACTCCACGACTAGAACACTAGAACACTGTGTTCAGCTGCACTTACTAGCCAAGCCAGGTCAGAATCTCCTCAGAGCCGCAGCACAATGCAAAGCAACACGGAGAAAAAAAAAAAGAAGAAATAGACAAGATAGGATAAACAAAAGCGGTTTTCTACAATCAGCTTTGTATATCTAGGGAGCGCAGCCACTTTTAAACAGAGCAAGAAGCAAAGCAAAACATCAACATCCGCAAGAGGGACTGCTGGTGGATGTCAGGAAATGCCTTTTTCCTGAGGGATTCCACACAGGAAGGCTAAAACCCCAGCTATGTGGCCTCTCTCCATCTCTCTCTCTCTCTCTCCATCTCTCTCTATCTCTGTCTCTCTCTCTCTCCATCTCTCTCTATCTCTCTCCATCTCTCTCTCTCCATCTCTCTCCATCTCTCTCTCTCTCTATCTCTCTCTATCTCTCTCTGTCTGTCTGTCACTACCGATCCCTCTCATCTGCGGTAAACGTCCGTTACGATGACGGAAAAACCTCTTGAAGAGGATTTGGTCCAAACTACCATTAGGCATGCGATAGGTCACATGGGGTCCGTAAAGCCCTTTCACACTTGTGCGCTTCACAGGCCTTCCCGAGGCCAGGTTGACAGAGTCGATGTCAGATTGGGTTGGAGGCGATGGAGAGAGACAGGAGCCACAAGGAGCAACAGTCTGCTATGCATCACACAGCGTGACTTCCAAGTGGGCCGTCCTCCTCCAAGCTAAGGGCAGACTGGAGGAGCTGGTCCAAACCCAGGCAGAGGGACCAGTGAATCAGGAGTTCCTGCCATGTCAGGGTCCAGAGCCGTCGTCGACAAGACTGTAAATATCCTCACAGATGTCCCTCCGGAGTCGGCGAACACCTGCTCCGTGAATCTGTAGCAGGTACGTGCCAGACACAGAAGAATGGGCTGAAGACAGACATTTTTTCCAAACGCAAACTCCCTGACGCGTGATGTCATCCTGGAAAGGTCAGACCCAACCAGGGGCTTGCCGCGTGCATCTCCGAGAGCTCGGAGGATAACACACACACACACACACCACACACACACCCCTACACCATCACTTTTCCAGATTCTTCCCCCCCCCTCATTCGACAGGGTGTTTCTCCAGACAGACAAGAACCAGCTCCAGAAGCCTCGGAGATTAAGAGGCCAAGCGCGGGGAGGAATATATCACACGCTGAAGGGAGCAAACTATGAACTACGAGATCACTTCTGGCCAGACACCAACCGTCCGAAAAAGAAGAACTCACACACACTCACTCACAAAGGTCTATTTCATATTCTCCACACCAGCACGCCTCGCTTAGCGTGACACTGGCGTGCGATGTGAAGCGTGTGACGCATGTGGCGTGTTGGACGTGAGGGTGGGGGTTCATGGGAGGCTCTTCCCAGCCCCCTCCACCTGCAGCCTCTCTGGCCGGCCTCACATCTTCCCAGCCCCCTGGACCTGCAGCCTCTCTGGCCAGCCTCACATCTTCCCAGCCCCCTGGACCTGCAGCCTCTCTGGCCAGCCTCACATCTTCCCAGCCCCCTGGACCTGCAGCCTCTCTGGCCAGCCTCACATCTTCCCAGCCCCCTCCACCTGCAGCCTCTCTGGCCAGCCTCACATCTTCCCAGCCCCCTGGACCTGCAGCCTCTCTGGCCAGCCTAACATCTTTCCAGCCCCCTGGACCTGCAGCCTCTCTGGCCAGCCTCACATCTTCCCAGCCCCCTGGACCTGCAGCCTCTCTGGCCAGCCTCCCATCAGTCTGTCAACATTGGAGCGCAAAGCAGGAGAAACACACGACGCTCAGACACAGAGAGGTCCAATAAATCCGTGCCAGGTGGCCGTCCACAGCCTCACGATTCCTCTCCAGCAAAGTCTCCTCCAAAAGGATCTCCCAAGCGTTGACCAATAGGATCTCCCGAGGACCTATTGACCAATAAGATCTCCTGAGGACCTAGTGACCAATAGGATCTCCTGAGCATTGGATTCGCAGAGATTGTGGTGTGGAGATTGTGAAGTGAAAATTAAAGAAGAGGACTTGAAGAGGACTTGGCAGGCGACACGATCTTCCCAGCCTGTTACTACTGATGTTTGTTTGGAAGGCTCTGGGAAATGGTGACTAGGGAGTTTGTGGTAATTGCTTCCTGGCTTGTGTTCAACTGAGTCACCAAGAAATTCCTCTTAACAGCTATTGAGAGTTTTTTTCGTGGAAGCACCATGCTGTTTAAATCGAATTTCAGCTAAACCAGGGACCACAAACTAGTGTGTTGGATCATTGTTGCACAATAACTGCTTAATTAATCTAGAAACAAAGAACGGTCTATCCAGCTGTATATCTGAGAATAGCCACAGGCTACAACCTACAGTTAACAACATATTAGTAGCTATTGCAGATTCCCCCTCGTTAAAAACAATCTGAAACAATAGATTATAAATAAAGCGGCCCATGATTACAAAAGTTTTTCTCACCACTTTAGGGCCAAGAAACCGGGCTATATTTAGGACTCATCACATGAACACCAGCTTCCTGTCTTATCAAATAAATACACTGGGTGTTATCTTCCCGGTTCAAACTCCAATATATTCTGTCTCTGTGTGTGTGTGTGTGTGTTTGTGTGTGTGTGTAAGGGGGTGGAGGGTAGCCAACACTCTGATGCCTGAGGCACACTGTCAGTCAATGTGATGACAAGCCGGCTTTGCCACCAATACACTTCAGACTCAAAACTCCTTTCATGCATCAGTTAAGGGAAGCACTTGGCTTTGAGGGGTTTTGACATAGGAATCTAATGACTTAAAGAGTTAGGGTTTAGGTTTGACCAAGCCACATGACAGATGACAAGCTGGTAACGTGCAGCTTCCCAGGCGTGTACATTCCATGATAAAAAGAAGATCATTCTAGAAATCTGCGTCCAAGGAGCTCATTTGGTGTGCAACGCAAACTCTTCGTCACAGGACTACGCTGTGAGGAAAACACCTGCCATAAAACGTTCTAAACAGTCCAAAAGGTTGCAGGTTTTTACAGCAGCTAATCATGGCTGTTATGGTGCTGTGTTGTAAAGGTCGGATCAATGGTGTGTGGCAGTGCTATCTGGAATTCTCTCCTTCATCAACTGTGGCGGGGGGTGTGTGTGTATATGCGTGTGGCTCAGCCTGTAACAGCAACTGTATCAGTAAGACATGCAGCAGCTTGCTTTTTCAGCCCACTTGAAAAACATTTGAGCACTGACTGTACGTTCACAGACTGCACTCAGCCCGGCTGTCCTTCACACAGTTACAAGGTATTTCAGACGCCTCCCATCGGAGAAGTCTGACAGCGAGAAAACAGTTTCAAATGCTGTGTTTGAAGAGAGGGAGAGGGTGAAGAGGAACGACAGGAGAGAGCAAGACGTGGTGGCTGACAAACAACCCGAGGAGGGCTGTGAAAGTGTTCATAATACCAAGAACCATGTGAACGACAGCGTAAACAAACAAAACATTCTAGATTGCCGACAGCTTAAAATAACCCCCCCAGACGAACTTTACATGTTCCGTTTCATTCTTCAAATGTCTTTTTCCCACCCGATGATGTTAACGTTGGGGCTGACATTTGAGAATGGGTCTATCGGGACCTTCAGGATGGGCGTGCGAGCCCCCAGAACAGGCCCAGTCTCTCTGCCCGGCCGAGCAGCGTCCCCCAGGGCCCTGTCAACACAGCAGCAGGCCCCAGAGAGCCATGCCGCAGGGCCCTGGGGTCCTGTTTACCCCATCTAGGCCCTGCCTGAGACGGAGAGTTAACGGGTCAATCTCCGTCTCTCTGTGCTTGGAAAGACAGAGGTCACCTGGCCCCTCCCAGGCCTTATCACAAAACACAACGCAGGTCGTCCCACGTGCTGCGTCTGTCCCACAGGCCCTCCAGTCAGGTGATGGAGAGACTCACCCCTCCAGTCAGGTGACGGAGAGACTCAGCCCTCCTGTCAGGTGACACAGAAACTCAGCCCTCCAGTCAGGTGACGGAGAGACTCAGCCCTCCTGTCAGGTGATCGTGTCGCTCGGACGATAAGACACCTGTTTAAAAAAGGATTGGTGCAGGATGCAAAGGACAACACGCACACTGTAGCGCCCTGCACACGCTCTCTCAACTACGAGCAGTAGCAGAGAGAGAGGGGGGTCTTCAGTAGACCAAAGGACTCCTTAAGAAGCCACGGGTGGCACACCGAGTTGAGTGATGTTTTCATCTAAACACAAGCTAGACATTGAAGAGAGGGAGGGAGGGATGGATGGGGGAGGGATGGGTGGATAGAGTGGCTGTCTGTCATTGAAGGGAACAGGTGCGTTCTGCCTACCTGTGCAGGTGTGAGTGAGGAGGGAGGAGGGGACAGACTGAGCACTCACAGCCGCCCGGGCCAAATGGAAACACCTGTAGCCCGTCCTGCTGGTTTGAACATCTCTGAGCGTCAGAGATAATTACCAACAATCATCACACAGCTAATGATAGTCTAATCCTGAAAAACCAGGTCACAATCCTTTCCTCGGCCGCAATAAGGGTATGTTATTATTACTATATTAGTGGGCGCCTCGTCTTCAAGAATTTTCAAAAGAAAATACCAAAAAACTGAGAAAACGAAAACCTTTCATCTGTCAGGCTGCGGGAGACGACCCCCAGCTTGAGGCTGTGGTGTGATCCTGGCCTCGCGGCGGGAGATGCAGCTCCAAACTGTCATCCTGCGCTCTTCGCCTGCCTCCAGCAGCCCGACTGAAAGGCTCACTGGCTGAGAGAGGAGGAGAGGGGAGAGGAGGAGAGGGGAGAGGGGAGAGGGGAGAGGAGGAGAGGGGAGAGGAGGAGAGGAGGAAAGGGGAGAGGGGAGAGGAGGAGAGGGGAGAGGAGGAGAGGAGGAGAGGGGAGAGGGGAGAGGAGGAGAGGGGAGAGGAGGAGAGGAGGAGAGGGGAGAGGAGGAGAGGGGAGAGGGGAGAGGAGGAGAGGGGAGAGGAGGAGAGGGGGAGAGGAGGAGAGGGGGAGAGGAGGAGAGGAGGAGAGGAGGAGAGGAGGAGAGGGGGAGAGGAGGAGAGGGGAGAGGAGGAGAGGGGAGAGGAGGAGAGGGGGAGAGGAGGAGAGGGGGAGAGGGGAGAGGAGGAGAGGAGGAGAGGGGGAGAGGGGAGAGGAGGAGAGGGGGAGAGGGGGAGAGGAGGAGAGGGGAGAGGAGGAGAGGGGAGAGGAGGAGAGGGGGAGAGGGTAGAGGAGGAGAGGGGAGAGGAGCCCGGCCAGGGGCTTTGTGAGTGTTTAAGGACTTGAGACCAACGGAAGAAAGATCTTCCTGGTTGCTACTGAGGGGAACAAATAAGCAGTCTAGCAGGCGGCCAGCCGGCTGAATGGCAGAGTATTCACAGGATTAGTGTCGTTTGAGGGTCCACTATATGTCCCACTGGCTGTTCAGTTCATTAGGCACAGAACAGCCCTGAGTGTGTGTGAGAATGTGTGTGTGTACATGAGTGTGTGTGAGAATGTGTGTGACTGTATATGAGAGTGTGTGAGAGTGTGTGAGAGTGTGTGTGTGTTCGCGTTTGAAAGCTGTTTTTGTGGCAGCCCCACCTCTTCCTAGTGCCCGCTGTAAATATAGGCCATTCCCAGTTGCACCGTTAAAACCGTGTTTTTTTAAACCAGACTAGCAAGCAACAGGTTACAAACCTCTGTTCACCAACTGCCACTTCCACACAAGAGCTGTGTTTTCTCTCATTCTCTGCTCCTTAAACTCAAACCGGCCAGGACTTCACCCCAAAAAAGCATGGGTACTTTGGCGGTTTTGGTTGTCTGAACTTTATTTTACGATGGTGGCTTTGTAAAAACACATTAGATCTTTTTTTTTCTCTCTCTCTCTCAAAAGGGGCCAGAGTCTCATCATAGTCACACATAAACAACTCAGCTGGAACAATAAGCCAGAGACAAGCCTGTGTTTCCCTTGGAGTTGACTCTAGCATGGAAAAACACGACACAGACACACAACACGAAATATCACCCAGGACCGGCTGGGAGCTTGACGACCTTTGTTGATGGTCACTGGAGACATGTAGCACTAGGTCTTACTCACTGAAGCCAAACACACAGAAATAACATTCCACTTCTGGTTTCCTACTGTGTTCATTTAGCTGACGCTTTCATCCCAAACTAGCATACAGGTTAGAATTTGAACCTGGGAACCACTTGATCAGCAGTCCGATGATTTACCTTTGAGCTTCCATCACTGTTTACCTGATGCTTTCCATTTCCATTTAGTCATTTAGCAGACGCTCTTATCCAGAGCGACTTACAGTACAGGGACATTCCCCCGAGGCAAGTAGGGTGAAGTACCTTGCCTAAGGACACAACATCATTTTGCACGGCCAGGAATCGAACTGGCAATATTCAGATTACTAGCCCGATTTCCTAACCACTCAGCCACCTGACTCCCTAAAATTAAATGCTCTGAACGACAGGATAGGCATTTGTGTTTGTATTTTTTTTTTTTTTTTTTTTAATTGTATTTGAGTACGATCCTGCATATTCAAATGCATCTCAGCCCCAGATGTTGTACATATTCCAATGCAAACTTGGTGGAAAGCATGTCTGGGTGCTATGCTCTTAGACCGGTCAGCCCTGGATTCCAGTCAACGGACAACAAAACTGTGATGAGGAGTCTGGGAGAGGGAAAGGAAAAACTATAAAGCCATGTCCCCATTCTCACCGCAAAGCATTCCAATTCCAAGTCCTTTAATTCTTCAGTCCGAGTTCCTACATCATTGTAGTTGTGGATGTTTTAGTTGTGGATGTATACAGGAAAAGCGTCACATTAACGAGACGTTACCCTGTGGTAAAAATGTGCCATTTTAAATGATTTACGGCAGTTTAGTTACCAGGGTCGCCGGCCAGAGAATTTCTTCCCGCAGAGACTTCAGTGAGAGGAAATTGTCACTCATGAAAATATATCAAATAGCTAAGGCCTCAGCCGCTCAACAAACCAGTCGACCTGCCTTGGTCCAAACTGATTGCATTCCTTTACCAAAGTTAGTGACCTTTAACGAAATGAGAATCCAAATCTTATTTGAAAAAGTCCATCCTGAGGGTCGCTCCACTTCTTGGGAGAGGGACCCGATAACAGATAAATCGTGTCGGAAGGATCTGACAGGTAGTACACCTATAACATGACTGCTTTATCACCACAGTCCAGCTCAACATTAAATAACTGGGTAAATATTCGCAGTTCTTGCCCCCCACAGAACCATAAATGATAAAGTACCTTCCGAAATGAGCCCATGTCTCTAGGCTAGAGCAAGTGTCGAAAGTGACGTCTCCAATAATCAACAGTGATGTTTTGAAAAACAATAACTCCCATATGGGTTTAGTTCAGTATGAATTATGAAGAACGGTCAGCTATACGAGACGCCGGTGAACCGGACGTCTCGCCTGTTCTAAACTCACATTCCCGAATAACTTCAACGCAATTAAATAGGATTTGAGTTGTTTTTTGCGCTCTGATGGTGAGGATACGGGTCGCGGTTGCCATGCAGTCCTCACTCTAGGCGGACTGCTTAAGGCTCCTAAACTCGCTCACCGCCGATGATCCAAATATGTACCATACTCTTCCGCACACAACCATACTCACCAGATTCCGCAGTGAAGGCTCGTCCAAAGTGGAGTATCTTTCAGCGGACATATTTAGTCTTTATTTTCTTCGTGAGCACAGGTTAAGAGATAAAATCAAAACTATACAAACAAGGCTCTAAGCTTGACTTGTTTGGTGGACTAACTCGCGATCAATTAACGTAGTTTTCCCTTAAACAGGAACCTCCTTGTCAACTTGTCGCTCCTATGTGTTGTTAGAACTGATGCTCCACCTGCTCGAAGAATCGTTTTTTCCCCCCCTTTTATAACTTGGAGTTGTAGTTGTTTATTCTACTGAAATGTAATCATAATGTTTGACCCTTTCTCAACATTCCCTCTCAACTACAAAAATCCGCAACACGCTTCGGAAACTGAACACATTTCAGTTTTCAATAACCCTGACGTGCGCATCTAGGATTTCAGAAAATGCTATGACAGTCCACTCACACACAGCGAGCTTTGAATCCAGAATTCCCACTTAATTCACTAGCGCCGCCCCCTTTAAAAGGCACGATCTCCCAACCGCGCCACGCTGTGGACAGATCCAAATGACCAGGTTGCACGTGAACAAAACAGAACGAGCCCCACTGACCTCATTCCCTTGAATCAAGGCCTAAATTGTACACATTTGAATGAGGTCAGTGATGAAGTGTGAACGACTACCACTAAAGTAACCAGCAGACGGACGGAACAGTAACCTCTCATTCATTCCACAGCACTGAATAAGCGACACACCACATGGGTCTATAGAAGTGTTTATTAAAAGTGTGAAGATGATATTACAAGGAATTAAAAACCATTATGTTTGGCAGGTGCAGCTCTGCATACAAATAATGCTTTGATATTTCTTCTTCTGATACTTGACTCTCAATCAACGCAAACAATCACAATTATATTGTGGAGCAGCAAAGTATTTTGCATTTACATGTTTTACATAAAATGATTTTAAGGCATGTTTTCATGAACCTTAATATAAATACACACATTGAAGTTTTACATAAAGAAATCTAAAATAAGAAGACAATTTAAAAAAAAGAGTTTTCTGGTAAACTACCTGTGTCCAACTAAACAACTGCTTCAAACAGGCATTAGACATACGTGGACATTTAGCAAGAGAGACCACATTAAATGACCACAGCACATACAACAGTTAGTATTTGGTGATGATTGCCTACTGTACTTCTTCCCAACAGCACATTTCTCACTCCTCTTGTTATTCATTTTGCTTCTTCGGCAACTAGGAATGAGAACATATGCAGAAAAACTCATGTAATCAAGTTGCATTCGATAACAGTAAGCCTGAAGAGCACAGTGTAAGCCAAAGTCCTGCTTACGTTCGACGGCCCCACATTCTTCGTTTTTCTTCGCCCGTCGATATTTTCCCGGTGAGGTGGTCTAGGTAAGAGAGAGAGCATTTCATAATAAAACTGTTTAAAACAAGCAAACCTACTGTCACATCTTTTTGTCATGATTAAGTCCTTACCACATTTAATTTATTTATTTATTCAGTAAAAAGGAAAAATGTTATCTGGATTGCTGCATCACCACAATTTCTCTTTGGGGTCACTGCACACCTACATGAAATAGAGATGCTAACTACTTTGTGACAGAAGTTACTGAAGATTGGTCATTATTCAATCTCACCCCACAGCAGTTGGGGAGTACACATTGTGGCTATCCCCAAAAGGTGAGTTGTTGCTGTCGCTGAGGGGAGACATGCAGCTGTTGCTAAAGGAAGAGAGAGCTCCTTCTGCCCCTCGGCCGTTCTGGGGTCTGTTCTTCATCTGGGAGTCCCAGTTAGAGAGCTTTCCCTGGGGGACTGGCCCGCTGAGGCCGCTGCAGTCTCGGGCGTTTCGCATCAAAGGCCTCTCCCTGTTCACCGTAAAGACATCATCCAAGGGGTCACCTGCAAGCAGGAGTAACGCAGGTTCGAGTTTTGTTTCAGAAAAAGGAGAGACCTAACATTTTGTAATTTAGCAGACGCTCTTATCCAGAGCGACTTACAGTATGCACAGGGGCATTCCCCCAAGGCAAGTAGGGTGATGTGCTTTGCCCAAGGACACGATTAATTAGCACGGCGGGGAATTGAACCGGCAACCTTCTGATTACCAGCCCAATTCCCTAACCGCTCAGCCGCCTGATGGTAAGTCATACCACTCCTGACATTTACAGCACTTTCTCCCAGGGGGATGAATAACCTGTCTGGCTGTTTAACCATATCCTGAACACGTTCTTTCCGATGCAATAACCCGATGACAAGAGAGCTGATTCACAGGACAGCGTTTACGGTCTGGAGCCTCACCCTGGTGCATCAGTCTCCTCTGCACCTCTGGAGAGCTGGCACCTGGACTCTCTCTGTGAGGAAGAGGCTTCTGGAAGGATGATTTGGTCTCTTTATCCACTGGCTGTGCTGTGCGCGGCCTACACTTGTCCTGAGGGTAAAGATCATGAAAGACGACTGTGAATAATGGTACCGTGTGCATGCATATTTCCCTTTGATCAGTGTCATACACGCACATTTAGCTGTGAATACAGTAATATATGGACAGACCGCTGTAATTGGTGTAATGTACCCCCCAGTTTGCTGTGATTGGTGTAATGTACCCCCCAGTTTGCTGTGATTGGTGTAATGTACCCCCCAGTTTGCTGTGATTGGTGTAATGTACCCCCAGTTTGCTGTGATTGGTGTAATGTACCCCCAGTTTGCTGTGATTGGTGTAATGTACCCCCAGTTTGCTGTGATTGGTGTAATGTACCCCCAGTTTGCTGTGATTGGTCTTATCTACCCCCAGTTTGCTGTGATTGGTGTAATGTACCCCCAGTTTGCTGTGATTGGTTTACCTGGTGGTGGAAGACTACAGCCTCTTCTAGAGCCACGCCACAGAACTCACAGGGGATGAGCACGTCTCCCACTCGTGGACTGGAAGGGGGGCTGTCCAAGAGCGGGGAGGCGGGGCGTGGGAAGGCAGTGAGGCTGGGAGAGGGGGTGCCAGAGGGCGGGGCGTGCCTGAGCCCCCCTGCCCCCCTGGGGAGCCAGTCCTCGCAGGGCGGAGACGGGGGGCGCTTACTGAAGGAGGCGAAGGCAGAGGCCGGAGAGCAGCCCGTCTGGGAGACGAGAAGAGAGAGAGGGGATGAACCACGATGGAGGAAGGTAGAAACGTTTTACAGCTTAGGTTGCGACGACCCAATTTGCACATGCCCCTTCCTCCGTGTTTACTTTCGTTATTATTAATAATAATAATAATAATAATACCACACAGCACACACAAACCAAACATATTAGAAATGCTATATTATAAGTTACAAAGTGACTGGGCGATTTGATACGATTGAGAGATTAGACAAGAGGGAGCAAACGGAAGTAACAAAACATCAACATGCACAGGAAGGAAGCAAAGGGGGGGAGAAGAGAGCCAGGGTTGCTCACGAACCACTGTTGTCTCACAGGGAAACGGCCTCTGTGCACGCACCCTAATCTGGGAGCAGCAGAGAGAAGGGACAGAAGCTACCGGAAAGATGACATGATGCCACCCCACTGACCTGGTGCAGAATGAGGTCCTCTTCTGGAAACAGCTCCTCACAGAACTCACAGGGCAACATGGTGTCTACATGGGAGATAAAAGGAAGAACAAAATAAAAAGTGGAATCTTGTAAGATAATATAATATCACTGTGTACTGAGTGTTTGTTTCTCACTTAAGTATAGATGTGTTGAAAACAATTACAGAGTAAAGTGCAATGACAAATGTGGGAGGAAAAAAAAAAGGGGGGGGGGGGGGAAACGAATAAATGAGCATTCATTTGGACACAATCTGACCTGTCTGGTCGTCGTCTGGGGTCATGCTAGTGCCGGTGGTGATGTGATGGAAGTTGTTGTTGGGGGAAGCGTGTGAAGACGAAGGGAACGCTTTGGAAGACCTTCCGAACTGGTGGTCCCAGACGTCGGTCCACAGGGCTCCCTCCCCCCCTGCATCCCCGTCGCTCTGCAGGCTGAGGGCCAGCATGTAGTCCAGGCTGAGGGTGGCATCTCCTGGAGGCTGGCCGGCCGGCCAGCCAACACTGTTATTGTTTCCCACCACATGGGGGTAAACTACAGGAAGTTAGAGCATGTGAGATTGATGCAAGGGCCTGAGATATTGTCTAATGATACAGTGGATGTTTACATTTTACATTTAGTCAGTTAACAGACGCTGTTATTCCAGAGCGACTTAAAGTAAGTACAGGGACATTCTCCCCGAGGCAAGTAGGGTGAAGTGCCTTGCCCAAGGACACAACGTCATTTTGCATGGCCGGGAATCAAACCAACAACCCTTCAGATTAATAGCCCGACTCCTTAACCGCTCAGCCAGCTGATTTATGAGAATAAGTCATTTGTCAATTCAATACCGTGAAGGTGAGACTGTATACTCGGGCACTGTCTACTATAGGATTGTATTGGCAAATCTTAGTGAGCTATCTGGTTGGACGATGTCTATGTGAGTGATGGTTCTAGTTGAAGCCTGGTCTCACTCACAGTGGTTGAATGCTGTGTTCCTGGGCCCAATGTTACTTCTCTCACCAGGGTCGGTGGAGGTCAGAGTGCTGTTGTGGACTCTGGCCTCTAGGGAGCGTGGTGGAAGACTGCGCTCCCCCGCAATCATGTTGTTATTCTTAGGGCCTCCCTCTTGGGCCTTCAGCAGGTTCCGGATGGAGTGGGCTTCGAACCAGGCTCCAGGGGTCTGGGGCTCTGCCGAGCTGTGACCTGCCCGGCTGTTGTTCCTTTCCTGGGGGGGAGTAAGACTACCACACAGGGCCGAGTGGACGGCCTGCTCCCTCAGCATCACGTTGGACTTGCAGAGGGGACATGATTCAGTGCGTGTCCCGCAATAGTCCTCGTGCTGTTTAGACTGGCTGAACACGACCTCCAGGTCACAGTACTGGCAAGGGACCATCCTCTGACCGCACTCTGAGCTCTGGGGAAGAGTAATGGGACGATTGGTCACAATGGAAATTTCCGGAAATGCATATAAAATAAAAGAATAAAAAAAGACAATGGAACTCTGGCTCAAGATTTCGTTCTAGGTTTTGTGACTACCTGGTGGACATCCATTTGACTCTTCTCAATATTCAAGCCACATTTGCATTTCATCTGAAACAAAATTGAAAGTATGGTTGAACTACAGCAGTCAAGGAACATCCACTCCACATGTGATGCTTTTGTTTTCTGGAATAGTTTTCTGTCAAAGCCATCGAGCAGAACCAACTAGTACCTTGACGTGTTCCTGTTCTTTATGCTGTTTCAGATCAGAACGTGGAACCGGCTCTTGGCAAACTTCACACAGGGCAATGTTTCGGCGACAGTGGATTTCGTGGGTTGTGAAATTTGCCCCAGGAATGTCATGCTTGCTAGAAAAGAGCAGAAGTGAATGATGAGAAAATCTGTCGTTTGAGATCATACTGACTCGTACTAGCATATTGGGTGATACATGTTTAATGGATTAGTGCACCCCCACCAGTTTGCACAGAACTGTGTGCCATCATCAGCCATGGTTACTTTCAACTGAAAAAGAGGAAATAACGACCAATGATCAACTAGATTAGTTTATGTCACTGACAAACATTCCACAACACAAAAAGCTAGTCTACTGCTAAAGCTAGCTAGCTATTATTGTTATGAAGATTAACGTTGCGACAACCTAGCCAGTTAGCTAGGGATACAAGTTCGGTAGCTGAAATGTCCTGGCTTTATGCAGTTATAATCAAGCTTGATAGTCAGTCATCTACTGGCTAATTTTGGATAAATGTCAACACGATACGATATCTTCTGTACAACGATAGCTAGAAGTAGTAGACTGTTTGATTCAACGAACAGAACTGTGGATAGCCTTGAATAACGTCAGGATTAAAAATAACCAACACTTTACGTACCACACTGAGTAGTAGTTTTGACAATGTACTTACATTGTTTTATTTGAAGTCCTGTAAATAACAAGTTAGACCAGGATATCTAGCGAGCTACCCCCAACTTGCCCTGTTATATTGATCTGTTGTCTTTTTTGCCTGTGCTGGTAGCTCTAAGACTTGTCAAGATCGCTTCCTGAAATATTACGTTTCAGGAAGTTGCTATAGCGTCTGTTGGGTGCGTCTCTTTCCAAAACTCCGGTTTCACCCGATGCACCAAACGATCAGTTTCCTTACCAGATGATGTGCAGACGAGAAATTGTGAGCGCTAGCCTATCTAGGTTACAGCTCTTTTCGCAGTATGATTAAGTTATTAAAATACACGGAAGAGAACCACTTTTCTGGATTGGAACGAACTCATGGCAAACCACACGCAGTTTAAATGTTCTTCTGTTTGAAGCTTCTTTCAATACATACAGACAAATCAAATCTACTTAGAATGTTATTTGCATTCAAGTAAAACATTCGACGAATAGCCATTCATAAAACGCAATAAACCAAACGGAACGTAATAGAATACAAAACACAGAATGTCTCATCAATGTTTATTTAGCTTTTCTCCTACCAATACTGTCATATCAGACTCATTTTCTCTTTAATAAGGCACAGTTTTGTTCAGATAATGTACTGTCAATTATCATATTTACAGCAGAAAAGGACACACATGAAATGTCCATCAAAATGCCAAATTAATTTTAAAATGTTCATCCGATCAAAAGTTTCCCATTTTACTCTTACAAATATTGCATTCTGAATTATAAAATATGAAATGTAACTCAAATGGATAGCATTCCAACAAGATTTTTTAAACGCATATATAAGAGAAAGCAGAATAAAAGAGTAAGACAGAAATACACATTCTAATCAAACTAGGCCTAAGGCGAGCGTGTGGTCAAATCAGTCAAATTACGAGCCCCTTCACAACACATTCAATTCATGCATTTTGACAACGATCCTATAAATCTACAAGGGATGTTGATTGTCTGAGACTGACTTAGTTTCAGACTGCAGAAACATGTCATGCAACTCGTTAAGAGTAATGAAAAACAAGATTTGTAGGTGGTGTTTATGAAATTGGATGACAAAAAGTAGCTTTTGGGTGACAAGGTGGCGTGGATAAAACAGCCCTGCTGTTTCACTCATCTGTGCTGGAAACACTGGAGAAGATCAGTATGAACAGTATCATACCACATTTGGACAAACAATCATTTATAAAAGAAAAATAACGACATACATCTCATGTACAGTCATCTTTCTTAGGTACTGGAACATTTGCAATTATTGCATTATGTATGCTGGGGATAAAAATCTAAATTGAGTTTAATAAAATATTGACTTGATATTAAAAGTACCAGCATGCACAAAACACATCCACAAATTATTGTAGCAAAAAAAACTGAATTGAGGCACATTTGACTGAAATGACAGTAAAACAAACAAAGTTTTAAACTATCGTTCATGAGAAGTTTCATGTTAATTTATAGAAATGTCACTCGATGACACTGCTTGGTTTACATCCTATCATCTCTAAGTGGTTTACTACAACGTACAAATATAATTTCAGATTCTTTAGAAATATTGGAAGAATATCTATTATCAAGTTTATCAAAAGTCTCATTGTAAAACTGACATTATAAACAACCTTTTTCTATTTCAGTCACCCTTTGTGAAAAAGTGAAATAACCAGGCAAACCAGATTCACATTCAAAACAGAAAATTGTTATACATTACTACTAACACTTGAATTCTAAACAAAACTGATGTTCAAAACGCAAAAAAAAAAAAGAAAAGTCAAACAGCTGGTTTGCATTTCGACCCCAGAAACATCTTGGTCCACGAAGAACAAGGCGGTAGGTCCCAATTATAGAAGTGTTAAACCAAAAACATATTTAATATACTATACTCTCTGGTATCTTATCTAAAAGACTAACGTGATCTCTGACATCGCACACCTTTAAAACAATATGGAGACTACAAAGGAAAGCAAAAAGTGAGACAGAACGGTTGAGAAAAAACAAAACAATAACGGTGAAGAAAGATGGAAGGCACAAAGTGAAAGAGTGAGCACATGAAGAGCGAGAGAGGTAGTAGTCAGAGAAGGAGAGAGAGAGGGGGAGAGGGGAGGGAGAGGGAGGGAGAGGGAGAGAGAGAGAAAGAGAGAGAGAGGGGGGAAAGGGCGAAGGAGGGGGAGGGAGAGAGAGAGAGAGAGTGGAGGAGAAAAGAGAGGAAGAGAAAAGAGGTTGTCTATCTGTCCTTGGAGCCCAGCTTTTCAATCAGGTCCTGCAGGGGGGCCAGTTCACGCCGGTCAATAAGGCTGAACTCCTACAGAGAACACACTCAGTCATTACACCACTCAGGAACACCGTCAGTCATTACACCACCCAGCAACACAGTCAGTCAGTTAGTACACCACCCATTAACACACTCAGTCATTACACCACCCAGGAAGACGTTTTACTATCTAAAACTATACATGATCGAACTTGATGTCTTAACGTTTTAAGAATCTACGCATCTACAAGCAATACAAAAGCAATCATCTTCCTACTGTAATCGAGATGTTACTGTTGCATTGTATATAAGCAACTGAGATATCGTAGTTTATGTATAATTTTTTGTCATGGTGCCTGGTAGCAGAGATATGGCTAATGCATCCAGCCTATTGACTCTGACCACACAAACACTGTATGACGTACTTCTGACCCTAAACCCAGGGTTCAAATTAGAGGGGGGCTTGACCCCCCTAATTAAGACTTGGACCCCCCTAATTAAGACTTGGACCCCCCCAAAATAGGTAAAAACAACAGGTCGGGGGGGTCGATACACGCCCTGGAGAAGAAGTTGACCCCCCCACGATTGTCATTGTATAATTCGCACTCTTCCTAAACCGACTCTACTTTCTTTCATACACTGTGTGTACGTCTGCTTTGGATGGAAACCTCGTGCTAAACGCTCCAAACGCTAACGTAAACCCCCCCCCGCCCTTACCTGGACGAAGAAGATGAAGTGTTTGAAGGAGGTGTTGAGGTGGGCCTCCTCCTGCAGCTGCATCACAGAGTCAAAGTGCTGGTGGTAGATGTGAGCGTAGACTCTGAACAGGCGCTTCAGGATGGTCTTGGCCACAGACATAAAGTTCTTAGGGAAAGGCACTCCTACCGAGGCAGGACAAGAGGGTCAGACGGCTGAGCAGTTAGGGAATCGGGCTATTAAATTAGAAGGTTGCCGGTTCGATTCCCGGCAGTGCTAAATGACGTGTCCTTGGGGCAAGGCACTTCACCCTACTTTCCTCGGGGGGAATGTCCCTGTACTTACTACAAGTCGCTCTGGATAAGAGTATGTAATGTAAATGTAAGAAAATTAAGTTCTTAGGGAAAGGCATTCCTAAAGAGCAGGACAAGACACATATTTTTTTTAATCCTAAATTCTTAAAGCCCCTTATTATAAGTTAGACTTTGTACCGTTAGTATAGTTAGACTTACTACACCACTATTCAAGATTTATGATCCCTATATGTTGAATGTATGCACCTTCCTTTCATGGCAATTAAAACCCCTTTCTGATCTGATCTATCTTCTGATCGGAAGTTCTTAGGGAAAGGCACTCCTACAGAAGCGGGACCCAAACAGAACCGCTAAACCCATGCATACATCCTTCAGAAGGACCATGTTCACGTCGACGGCAGCAGGGAAGACAAACCCGTTGTTGACGGTTGCGTCTGAAAAGGTGACTGACCTATTTTGGAAGGGAAGAGCGTCTCATCATCCAGCTGATCCTGCACCCAGGTCATCAGGTAGTCAATGTACTTGGGAGCGGAGCACTTGATTGGCTTCTTGATGTTGGTGCCATCTGCCCAGTGGTACTCATACCTACAGGTGAAAGATTAGCATTTTGGGTCACCTTTTACACTCATGCTAAGCTAATGTGGAAATTCCTTGACATAATAAGACGCTACACTACTACTTTATAAGACGGTGGATGTTGAAATGGCTTTTCCCTGGTTATATGCGGAAGCCACCGGGCAACTAGGGGATATGGAATTTCAGTTTTGACGCAATCCAGTGCTGTTCAACTACAGAAGTGCAGAGCTTGTTTACTAAGCAGACATTAGCACTGAAGGAAGGAAGAGGATGGTTTCCACGGTGACCTTAATACCAAAGGGAAGTATCGTTCCTCTGCATTTAAAGACACAAACAGATAAAAGAGAAGGCAGATGACTTTAAGGAAGTGACTGAACTAAATATCAAACTAAAGAGCCCTACAAGGCCTGCACTGAGCTGACACATTCAAACCATCTGACAGAAAACCGAGAAGCGAAAGTATCTTTTTTTTTTTATCAGCTGATTTGTGAAGCAGTTTACATCAATAGTCTCATGAGATAAAACTGGAATTACATTGGGGCTTGAACGCCCTCTTAGTTTACGCCACCCTTGAGTCTTTGACATACCTTGGTCCTGCTGACATCACCGAGCAGCTTGTCTCAGTGCAGAACTCTGTGATGGTGCCATATAACATGTTGATCTGGTTGAAGAAATCCACAGCTGAAAGTGGGGAAACATCCACAAGTCTGTCATTTTTCAAAGCATCACAACTGCATGGACTGAGACACACAATCTGAGGTGTAATATTAACAATTAACCACTTACTGGTTGACTAACCTACAACTAATAGTGATGTTGCAAAATCTTTCTTTATAATTGAGGATGCATTCCAATTATTCTATCCTCAAACCACACCGTAGGTGCGATTTAGTTGGACTGTCAAAATAAACAGGTGCATTTCTTCATGGCATTTCATTTAATCCACTCACTGTTCACTGCAATCCACTCGTTAAGATCCTCTCCCTCCGGTAGCATCACAGCTTGTCTCAAATTCCCACTACCGAGAGTGGCCTCCGCGTGTTTCAACAGCTCATACTGATGTGAACCTTCGGGGATGTTTTTCTTCGGCTTGAAGGTCTTGGATGAGCGATTTCCACTGCGAAAAGCGACACGAGAGATAACGGTTTCTATAGAGGAGATCTACGGATACACTTGCTGGTGCAGTGTAAATTATAAGCTCGTTAGCAAGCCACCCTTCGCAGTACATTGAACCGACATCCTCGTCTGAGCTCCTTCCTGTTTTAAGTTTTCTGCTTCACCACAACAACACAGTCGACCAGACACTGTCTACACTTTTATTTTAGATGTGACAATGGTGGGATATTGTAATAATAACTTAGGACGGTGGTTAGTTAGCTAGGTAAAGCAACACCCTTGTTGTGTTCACATCGCCCAATTAAATTACTGTGGCTAGCTAGCTTATACAGTACATGCAGCGAGATAGCTTTTAACTTCAGCTAGTTAGCGAGCGAGTCAGCCTCGCTAACTAGCCAACTATCTATTCACACTAACTAGGCCATACGGGTTGGAACTCAAATTAGTCTAAATATATATGGTGTTGTGTTTCGTTAGATAGTCAAGCATACTAGACTAGCTAGCAAAGTGTTACTTACAATAAGAAGCTCATCGTTGCGAACTTTCGAGTGGTGGTGGTGGGGAGAAAGACGAAGACAGCTCCAAACCACTAAATTAACTCAAAAGACACTGATCTCTATTTGTAACGCTGCCAACACGATTAATGGAAGTGTGGATTGATTGACACCTACTATCTTTAAAAAACGCCCTTTGCCCCACCGAGCTAAAAAAAAGTAATGTTTTTTTGTGTGTGTTGCTTTTCTGCCCTCACTCGACGCTCGAGTCAGTCTTGCTACTCCGTCAGCCCAGCGCTAGTACAGTCGTGAGCTACGACAACGTAGCTGTGCAGCAGAGCATTCGTTTGAGTTTATATGACGGCGCTGCACCGCGGTGCGCCTATATGCACCAGATTGATGTGTGGAGTTACTTTTTTCCTGGCAGGAAACTTCAACATCGAATATAACTTGCGTCAGTATGTCATGCCTGTATGTCAATGTACTCTTTTGAAATAGTTTTAGCCTATAGTTCGTTAAGAATATATAAAGACCACTCATCTCACTGAATTCATTTTCTTTCTTTTTCTGTCTTTCTTTCCTCAAATAGAGTGGGCTTTGCACATACGTAAATAGACACGGGGTGGGGCCGTAGTGCTCGAGGCAAATATTGCTGACGTATGAAGACGGTATGGGAGGGAACCGGAACCGGTGCTTTAAAAGCATTTCGAACTACCTTGGTCGCTCTTACAGACCGCGCTCTGTCACACCGTGTAACTCCATTTCCTTCTACTCATCACAACCGATACAATAAATATCATGGCAACGCTGAGAGCTTTAAGGAAATTGTGCCAACACTCACAACATCAAGTGTGTAGTCTACATATGTCTGCGTCAAGGTAAGCACCTTATCAATTCTAGATCAATCTCGTATTAACAAGAGCCGGGAGTTTAAAATATCCATGTCTTGGGTACGATTTAGGTAAAATGACTAGACCACTACGTGATTTCCTGTTGCCTACCGCTTGACTGAATCTGTGTTTTATCCGGCCTGAATCTTCTTAAAAAATTCACAGATACTTTGGACAGTAAACTTTGCACAGATTGTTTCAAGTATAGATTTTTGGAAGATGGGTTATTACATAACGTTTAAATGAATGCATTGTTGCCAACGACAAGGGCGCCCCTTGCGGATATGCCGGTACCATTACACCGGCTGATGAAATCGCAGCGAACGCTTGCATGCATTCCAAGACCAACCCCCCTGTCGCAGTATACATTTTGAAATTTAAGAACCAGATATTCTGTACGTGGCAGCACTCCTTCCAAGATGTAATTACTCCCACTATAAAGCTTATGTTCCCGTGTCATGTTTTATTCGAGTCGTACCCCTCGGTACTGCACGTTCCTCGTGATTGATGTTGGATTTAATGTTCCACACATAGTCCCACAACACAAACCGCATGATGACTGAAATCTCTTAACAGGTTGCACGAGATGCTTCTAACTAAGACCTTCTAACTGACACTGAATAATACTTATGTACGAGTACTTAAATAAACTAAAGTTGAGTGCTTAAAATTGTTTACTTGAGGATCGGTAGGCTAAAGCCACCTGAAGTCTAAACACCTTTAAAGTCACTCTGTCTGCAAAATTTTATCTTTTTAAACTATCTGGCAAAAACTGATGGAATGGAATTACGCTCAATTGATCAAGATGGTTAATTACTGGTGGCAGGATCAATGGGTGGTTACATCACTGTTGATGGCTCATTACTCCTTAGCTATTACTCCAATGTGTATGCCATTACATAAGTGCCTTCACTGTCAGGGCATTGAAAATATGATTTTAAACTGTAGATTCTTCCAGTGACTGCCATTGGCCTGGATTCATGGAAAGATTTTCCTAAAAGTGTCTTAAGTTACAGTGGGCATAACTTGTCTCGCTATCTTTAGACCATCAACGAACTGTAACTGTAGTTGTTAGCCTTTGCTGCTCTGAGGGTGATTCTGGAGGTGTGTTCCTGGAGGCCCTATTGGGTTGATCTATTTTGCTTGACTGCCATGCAACAACATAAAAACTAGTCTGGGATGAAAGGGTAAAGTCACCAACACAGAAAGAAGGAAGATGGTTTCTGACCTAATTGTGTCTCTGCTTGCTAACTCTCCAGACAGGAAGCGGTGGTCATCTCAGGGAGGAAGTTGGCCCGCCAGATCAGGGAAGAGGCACGTTACGACGTGGAACAGTGGGTTTCCACCGGGAACCGCAGGCCCCATCTCAGCGTGGTGCTCGTGGGAGACAACGCAGCTAGTCACTCCTACGTTCTGAATAAGACACGGGCTGCAGCTGATGTTGGTATGTATACACATATACACACACAGTCTCTCTCCGTCTCTGAGTGAAAGTGAGGCTTTATGACTCCATCACCTCCCTGTGTTCAGGCATCAGCAGCGAGACCATTCTGAAGCCCTGCTCCGTGACGGAGGAGGAACTGATGGAGCTCATCTACAACCTCAACACAGACCACCGCGTGGACGGACTGCTGGTCCAGCTGCCTCTACCAGGTACGCAGGGGGCGGGGCTACAGGGGGCGGGGGGGAAGGGTTCAGGTGAAGGTACAGTTTATGCAACCTTCGAATACTTCAGAATTCAGACAGTAGTCGTTTTGCATATTTTTGGGGCTGCTGTGACGTCTGAATTTGTCTTTGTCTGGGGATGAATAAAGTTCCACCTATATGTGTATTCCTTACTAGCGCAGCCCAAAGCGCAGTCATGGCTCTGTTACTGCGTGATGTTATTATTACTTTTATGTTATTATTATTATTTACAAGCATGATTAGACAATGGCACCCTCTCGCTTACTTCTCCCAGAGCACATTGACGAGCGTCGCGTCTGCAACGCCGTGTCTCCCGGCAAAGATGTGGACGGCTTCCACGTGGTCAACGTGGGCCGCATGTGTCTCGACCAGTCTACCATGCTGCCAGCCACGCCTTGGGGAGTCTGGGAAATCATCAAACGCACAGGTGAAGTACCTGACAGAGAACCCTGTCCTCGCCAGTGGTCAACTGTCCTTCTTCATGTTACTTTAGTGCTAGTTTAGATGTTGCAGTGTCTTTCCTTTTCAGGAGTGGAAATGCCCTGGTGTATGTGTGTAATCCATACACACAAAGTAATGCATATGTTATATCATGTACATCAAAGTTATATCTCTCTCTTAGTGCCTGACTCTGTTTTTTACATCTGTTGTTTACATCTGTGTTTACGTCTGTGTTGTTTACAGGTATTCCAACTATTGGCAAGAATGTTTTAGTGGCAGGACGCTCTAAGAACGTGGGCATGCCCATCGCCATGCTGCTGCACACGGACGGTCGCCACGAGAGGCCAGGAGGTGAGTGGTGAAGCCCCGCCCTCCAGGGTTCAAATGGGTTTGAAAAGACTTAAAGGTCATATAGGCATGTTGTGCAAAGTTAGTAACTGTAGCGCATTGAGTGCAGGGGCAGAGTGCGCACTGGTAGGTAGTTAGACACAGACATCGTCCAATCATTAGTCAGGGTACAGCTTGGTTGTGTTTATTACAGTCTTGCGTAGCCCACAGATGTCGGATTACTTTCATATTACCGTCAAACCTTTTATGTGTTGGCAAAAATATGTATGGCAAAAATATGTATGACAAAAAGTGCTTCTCAACAACATTGCCTACCCTGCCTTTAACACGCAAACCCTAACTCACGACGTTCGGCCTGCAGGAGACGCCACCGTTACCATCTCTCACCGGTACACTCCTAAGGAGCAGCTCCGCCAGCACACCAAGATAGCAGACATCATCGTCGCAGCTGCAGGTACGGGTCCTTCTCCTCTCCTGGGTCCTGCCTTCTTCCATCTTCAATGTTTCCCTTGTGCTTGTGTGGTTGCAATCCTCTTTGATCTTGTGCATCAATTCTGTTTACCTCTCTCTGAAACCGTCCAACGGCTTCCTAACTCGATGATGCTTCTCCCGAAATCTCAGGGATTCCGAACTTGATCACGGCAGACATGATTAAAGAAGGCGCCGCGGTCATCGACGTCGGCATCAACAGAGTGCAGTGTCCCCTCACCGGCAAAAACAGACTGGTCGGGGATGTCGATTTCGAAGGTAAGGACTCAGTCTGGGCCTTGCTCCGCGTGGCATACCCGTGGCATCTGAGTATAACACACCACACGTCGTCACTGACACGGCCTTCTAAACGTGCGTCCTTTATCTCTGTGTGCAGGTGTGAGGCAGAAGGCTAGCTTCATTACCCCAGTGCCTGGAGGAGTGGGGCCCATGACCGTAGCCATGCTGATGAAGAACACCATCAAAGCAGCTAAAAACGTCCTGCTCACCCCCCCTGAGAGGGTCCGCATGGCGGCTACCTCCTAAGAGGTCGTGGTCTCTGGCCAATCCACCGTGACACATTCCAACCCCCCCCTCTTTCTACTCGGAGCAACTCTGCAGGCTCTTCTTGCACACAGGCTTGGAGGGAAATGTCATAGCTTTAAGTTTCTCGCTGCTGACGACGCAGTTCTTGCGAAGCAGTTTCAGACTGTTACAATTCACCATGTTGCAGCTATATATTTATTCTATGCTAGACAAAAAAAACTTTTCAAATGATTTACAAAAAACTAAGGTTGAGTTTGAACCTATGTATTCCTGTTACTGCTACTGTTATCATTTGATTTTGAAAAGCAAGGCATGTGTCAGGTATAGAAAACCATTAAGGACTTTGTTATTGTTAACTACTTTGTAGTTGCGAGAAATATTAACATTTCCTTCGGTGTCCATACTGACTCAAGTATTGTGTGCCTAGAGGCTTAGGCGTATCAAGTATGTTAAAACACTACCAGCTTTAAATTTACAGTTTCACAAATGCCTTTTGTAAATACGATTTTGAAGTCAACATTATTACAATGTGTTCTTCAGGTTGTGCTGAAAGTTACTTACTCACAATGTACATGACTGGAGAAAAGAGAACACGGGATATATTAAACATTTATATCTTTCAGTCTTGTGTCTGTAGCATTAATGATACCACCACGCATTGACAATGACTATAAATTACTGTTCACACGATGCACCGTTCAAGAGGACAAAAATAGCTGGTAAACTGATCTGCCATCTGTTTACTAGTGTATAGCTTAACTATAACATCGTGTAATATGGATTTTAAATAAGTAGTTGGGAGTTATTAAAACATTTTGACTAAGCTACCAATCTGTTTTTAGAGACTGTGAAATACATGTTTGGAATGTGTGAAATGGAACTTCGTTCGGAAAATAATACTAGCCTACTAGATTGTGAAAGGAACGAGTGTTCCCATTACAATGTTTCCATGAGGACATTAATGCGGAGCGGTGACACTTCCTTGCATCCCGGAAACATGAGGGGGACAACATAGATGTTTACACCTTAATGAAAACAATCGTAGCAAATAATTATCTAGTACGCAGGCCGGCAGATATTGTGCTTCTTCCACATTACGAACATGGATCGCAGTAGGTCACGGGACAGATCGACAAGCAGCAAACGAGGCCGGGATAAGAAACAAGTCAAGAAAAAGCGGAGACGTTCTAACTCATCGTCCTCCTCATCGTCAAGCAGCAACAGCTCCAGTCCGACTCCCCCAAAGAAAGCGTGCAAAACACGGAAGAGCCAAGGTATGTACGGTCAATTTAAAGTTGCTAGCGACGGTCAATATAAAGTAGATAGCGGCCAGGCAGTCACATTTGACCGAAACGAAATTGTATTTGTTCTGCCCCTTAACATGTTGTGTGCCACAGATGGAAAAGTTAAGAAGAAGAAAAGGAAGGCTTCTTCATCGTCTTCCAGTTCGTCTTCCTCGTCTTCCTCCTCGTCAAGTGACGAAAAGTCAAAGAAGAAGAAAAGGAAAGCCAAGAAAAAGAAGTTGAAGAAGAAAAAAGCTAAAGAGAGGAAAGAGAGGAAGAAAGCGTTGAAGAAGGAGAAAAAACTGGCCGAGAACTTAAAGAAACTTGAGGAAAAGGTTACCGCGAGCGTCAAACCCATCCAACCGCCACTAGACATTCTACCCTGTTTGGACACGTGGTTAAGTGATGACGGCACAGAAGAGCATGGCCCAGGTAGCTATGACAGTTAATCGTTCATTTTAAAACGATGTAAAACTAAATCTCTTACTCATTCAGGCACAGCTCATCAGAATATCAGGCCAACAGAGGCTGTGTGTGTTTGTATCTCCAGTGATGACCGATGAACAGAAGGCCAGACTTTCTACCAAGAGGCCGATAACCAAAGAGGAGTACGACGCCAGGCAGAGCATCATCCGCAGGGTGGTTGACCCAGAATCCGGGCTCACTAGGTACGCCTCGTTCTAGCACATTCAACGCTTCCCTTTTCCCTTTGTTCTGAGGTCTGTTGGATGGTGAAATTCTGTTTTCTCCCCCGACACACACACACACACAGGCTGGTGAGGGGAGAAGGTGAAATCATCGAAGAGATCGTCAGTCGAGACAAACAGAAAGACATCAATAAGGTTCTTAACCCTTGTGTAATCTTCAGGTCATTCTGACCCATCAGTCATTGTGACCCACCGTTGTGTTGCGACAACTTTACCGCATTCAAAAACATAGTGAAGCATTTTCTTTTAACCGTCGGGCTGTCTCAGACCCCCCACATCATGAAGGTTAAAAGAAAATGCTTTTTATTTGTTTTTGTATTGGGTAAAGTTGGTATGAACCATCTGTGACCCGAAGGCAGCACAAGGGGTTATTAAACTACTCAGATGCCTTAACAACGGGTTACTTAACATCAAGGGGGGGGGGTTAAAACAAACGTAATGTGTAGACATTACTGACTTTTCTCTCTCCGCAGCAAGCCACAAAGGGAGATGGGAAAGCCTTCCAGAAGAAACTAGGAATGAAGAAGTAGCAGAATCCCTTTTTTGTGTGTGCCTGAGCTTGGGCTGTGAAGAGACATCTGTGACCAGCTCAAGGCCGGCCAGGGGAGGGGAGTAGCGTTTGCACGGCTGTAGTTACACTGCCAGTCACATCATAAATGTGTGTGCATGTGCCATGTAGTTCAAATCATTATAATTCCGTTTGACTTGTAACTAAGTTTTTTAGTCATCTGTGCTAAGGAAAAATATTTTTTAATTTTAGATTAAATGGTTTTATCAAAATTGTCTCGAATTGTTTCTGTCCATGAAAGTGCTGTCAATAGATGCTTGATACTTTAGTATTACTTACCAAAACACAGTAAGAGACCACCAATAACAAGTATTCTTCATACTTTCTTTATACACTGTACATGAAAACACAAAGAATAAAAAGGAGCAGTTGAAAATATAAGAATTACACAAAGTACAAGGTATTTTAACATTGCACTAAGTCAGAAAATAAGTCTTACTGGGGTAAGGAAACTGACTTTTTAAAATAAGAACTGTTGGATGAGATGACACCTGTTAAAAGGAGCTTGTCGGTTATGTTGTCTGGAATGAACTGTTGATTGGTTCTCACCTGTGAGCTGTAGCCTACAGGTTCCTGTGTACATTTGGACTGCTTCCATATCAATAAAAACATAGACCAATATCCTGTGCCAAACTCTCCACTGACCAGTAAATTCCATTGAAGCTTCTAACCGGGTAGTTAAGAAAATGAGGGAAACGTTTAAAAGAACATTTGATAAAGCAAAGACTGGTCATGCCTATTAGTGGCAGAACAATGGAGATTGTCTATATTCAGACAAGGTATTTAAAATTCGGTAAGGTTTGTACGTGATGATTACATTTTATGGATGTTACGGCGCAACTGACTGTTGCCCTGTAGTCTGTTTAGATGTGTAAATTAATATTGTATACATTATAAGTTCAGAAATCAGATTGATCTTCAAATCTGTCCTTTGATTGCAGATAACGATTTTAAATCAAACGGTCTTGACTAGCGATAGGTCCACAGTCCACAGAATCAGTCACGTAGTACAACACGTTTTCACTGATGTGAAACAAGCCAGCCATGTGTTGACAGAGGAGCATTACGGCCAGTCTTCAGGGACACCCTCAAATGCCAAACTGATACCTACATCTATGAACACGGGACAGAGACAGAGACACTCAGATTGGCTGTGTTTACTGTGTCTTCAAGTCACTGTTCAAGAGAGAAAAGGATAAATTGACACCAGTAGTCTGACATTTTAGTATTGAGGTGAAAAGCAAAGTTTCCAACCAAACTAAAACCAGAACAGTTCTCTCTGTCTTAATTCGGCCAACGCAACCTTGCTTCCACTGCTGGGACCACCTTACAAGTATAAAAGCCAGTTAATAGATTCATTTAGTCTGTGTAATCTACTATAGTTGTAGGGTTTCAAGGTCAAAGGGCACCTAGACAATCTACTCATCTACTCAAGCATTCCGTCTTTTCCTCTTTAGCTCCATCGCTATGCTAGCATTACCAGCTTCCTTGATTGTCGTTACATTGCATTATCTTCTTCCGTAAATCTGTCATAGCAGGCCTTGGCTGATGGCACACCATCTCAGCAACACCTTCTGATTGGTCCATCATGGTTGGATGTGTTGTCGACAGCGAGAGATCTAGAGTGTAAAAAACAATAATCCAAGGAGATCGCAAGTTTGAGAAACAACTGAGATAACGAAATAAGACTTAACTCTATATGCTATATGGCAAAGCATAATTTACAGTATCTACAAAAGGACTCCCCTTTTAACCTAATTAATATCTATGAGCACATTCAATGCCTCATTTACAGCCAACTGATAACAAGACAGAGGTCATATCCCAAATGTTCTAAGTATCGTACAAACATATGACACATTATTTCAATAATACAATTATGGTGATTTGCATCAAACAATGTGGTAAAAATACAACTGTCAGGCAAATGCCTCTGCTGTAGATTAATGGCTGCAGAAGATGAGGCAAAATTAACCTCTAAAAGAACACTGTAGATTTTTAAATCACAAAAGGAATATATCTATGTATTTATGTATCTCTGTCCTATTAAATAATATTGAAAACTGTGTCCAACATTTCACATTGTTTCCACCTTCCCACAACCCCCTCAAATAAACCAGACTCAATCTACAATATAATACATTATTATTATGTACAAATCTTGGTACTCTCTCCACCTATACAATTACACCACCTTGCTTCACACAGCTAGTGTTCAAGCTTACCACAACCACCTGGACGTTTTGGATTCAGTTCATATACGGTATACTCATATCTATACTGCCAGCTTTTGGCAAATTAACTTACAGTCATATACCTATGTTCTTTGAGTAAGAAAATATGTATGCTCACTGTATAGACAAGTCAACGACAGCAGAGCACTGTAAAAAGGACGACGCATTGTACTGCAACTGTGACCAACGCAAGACTCATAATATGATGACCACTGGTTTATAGACATGTATTTATGTATTTTGGCTGTAAGTTCTGTGTTTGCAGTGACTGCAAACGGTAGCATAGCATACTGGGTAACGACACACCTGTGTGACACTAACCCAAACCCTGCAGCCTGTGGGTGCGTGAGTTTCACGCTGACTAATAAATATGAAAACGGTGCATTTTCATTCAGACTCCTTTCGATTTACTGTCGCTTGTTTATGTGTGTGCATGCATCTTCCCCGGTTAAATAACATCTGTATTAAAACACCTCAGTTCTATGTCTTACGTCAATAAAAAAAAAAAAAAAGTCCAAAAAGAGTCAATTGTTTTTGTCGGTGCTGCTTTTGAAAAGATCGGTTTGTAGCACCTGCACATCTCAATACCTCACTTCAACCCCCCTCAGTTTGTCTCACACCTTCTGCCCCCGCCTCATTCCCTTTGCTAACCCACCCTTCCAATATCATTCCACCAGTCTCCATTCCCCCTCTCTCCACCCATCCCATGCATCCTTCCCTCCTCTCCCTATTTCATGTTGAAAGCTCCAGGCTCCAGCTTGGTGCTGCCGCTGCGTCCAAAGCAGCTGGCCGCCATGCTCATGCTGCGCTGGGCGGGTCCCTGCCCGTGAATCCTCTCCGGCCTGTCCCGCTCCACGCGCTCCGTGTCCGACTGGCTCTGCGTGCGCTCCGGCCGCCCGTGGGCCACGCCCGTGGGTGAGGTCGGGGCCGGCTGGGCGGAGATGGTGCGCAGCAGGTGGTTCCGCTTGCGCAGGAAGTCGCTGTTGGTGCCCAGGCCGAAGCTACCTTTCCGCAGGACCATGCGGGCGCTGCTGGTCTTGGCAGGCCGCGAGCGGTGGGTGTACTCCAGCTGAGACAGGTGGGCTGCGTAGCCCTCCGTGATGAACTGTGGAGACAGACGGACAAACAGGGACTGCATCTCAGTTTTTTTGTACACAGTGATTCAAACAACCCATTCGTTTGAATCAGGTGTGTTGGAACAGGGAAACATCTAGAACATGCCGGGCGAGTGGGCCCTGAGGACCAGGGTTGAAGACCACTGCATTAACAGACAACTCTCATTCTGACTAGATGATGGGAGTGTTCTGGGTTTATTTGATCCCCAAGCTGAATGTGGCACGACTATAAAGAGCCACAGAGCCACTGGAGGACCAAGACCAGAACCCAGAAGGTAAACAGTACCTGGCACTGATGTTGCATCTTCTTGGACGGCCGGCCAACGATGTAGATCTGTGAGGAAGTGAGACCGATGGCCGTGTAGACTGAGATGTCTTTAGTCGAACCGTAGCCGGCGATGATCTTCATGTGAGCCTGTGGAAACCAGACACCATCAAACGTCCGATCGAGAGAACTCACTGCTTCCTGGTTCTGTTATCGATTATCTTTGCCCGTCCTAACTTTGGCACGCCTTTATCCCTTCTTTGCACCATCCCCTCACGCCTTCATCTACTCTCCATTCTGACGATCTTCTAATTTTGATTAACACAAGCGCATAAGTAATCCCCTTTCTTCCACAACTCCCCACCCCTCCTTACCCCCATCCCCCTATGCCCCCCTACTCCCCCTACTCCCCCTACCCTGACCTCTGTGAGGGACTTGAGGAAGTTGGCCTTGTGGCGGAGGGGGTCGTGGACCAGGCCGTCGCAGAAGGACACGATGCCGTGGGGGAAGTTGTGCTGAGACAGCCAGGCCACCACGCGCTGCTTCTGCATGTCTGGACGGCCCGTCACATAGATGATGAGGTAGCCCAGGTCCTGCCAGTGTCTGAGGAGACAGGAGCGACCAGGAGAGACCAGGAGAGGAGAGACCAGGAGAGGAGAGACCAGGAAAGACCAGGAGAGACCAGGAGAAACCAGGAGAGACCAGGAGAGGAGAGACCAGGAGAAACCAGGAGAGGAGAGACCAGGAGAGATCAGGAGAGACCAGGAGAGGAGAGACCAGGAGAGGAGAGACCAGTAGAGGAGAGACCAGGAAAGACCAGGAGAGACCAGAAGAAACCAGGAGAGACCAGGAGAGACCAGGAGAGACGAGACCAGAAGAGAAAACCAGGGGCACAAAACAAACAAAATCACGGTTGGCACATGTTTGATTTACTTTTATATCCAATCCAAAGTGGCAGGGGAGAGACTGTTAGACGTGCGCGGTTACCTGACCACATCCACGGCCCCTGCGCGGACCTTGGGGTCACTCCCCATGATTGAAACACTGGCAGCGAACGAGCCGTCGATGCTGAACACCACAAACTCTGTTCCGTTGGGAAGCACCGTCAGGTAGCTGTCTGCAAATGTGTGGTCCCCTCTGAGAGAGACAGACAGTCGAGGACAGGGGAAGGACATGGAGACAGACAGACATCAGCAGAATGGAGGAAGTCAGCGAGTGAAGCCTCACTGAAGCTTCAGACAGCTGTATTTGACAGGTCCACGAAAAAGAATTCATGAAGTCAAGAATCCCTCGTCCATAAACTCACAAAAAAAAAGAAAAAAAAGCTAAAGTACAAGTTGGTTTTCCAAACTCCAACCCAACGGGGGGGTTCGGAACAAACCAAAACAGTCAGCATAGAGGGGGTGTCTCTCTGTTAACCGTGTTTCCACTCGAGGTGGTCTTACCTGACCACCATTTTCACGGGGTAAACTCCGATTCCCAGCTTCCTGCCCTCTGGAAGGATGAAGGACACCCGGCCACTGCTATTGGTCAGCTCCGTGTCGAAGAAGACCCAGTCTCCGGACGGAGGCTGAGTCATGATGTGGAGATCCACCTTCACACAGCAGGAGCAGACAGACACTCAACCAAGTCTCTCAAAAAGCCCCTCCGTACTACACCTTGATAGCCACAGAATAACACTGAACTATCGGTGTAATTATGACTTTAATATACAAGGTGTGTTGGGATTGAGTTTGGAGGTAGAGGGCCTGCTGCACCCACCTTCTCCCCAGTCAGGGTGACCATGTCCAGGGGTCCGTACATGAAGCGTCCTGTCAACACCTGCTGGTTGCCCTCTGTGAACACTGCATCACTCATGCGGTGGTTGGCTGTCACGTTCTGTCAGAAACACACGGCAGGGAAGACGAGGGTTAGCCGACGGGGCGGGGGAGACGAAGCGGGGGAGAGGGGGCGGGGGAGAGGGGGTGGGGGAGACGGGGCGGGGGAGAGGGGGCGGGGGAGAGGAGGCGGGGGAGAGGGGGTGGGGGAGACGGGGTGGGGGAGAGGGGGCGGGGGAGAGGAGGCGGGGGAGACGGGGCGGGGGAGAGGAGGCGGGGGAGACGGGGCGGGGGAGAGGGGGCGGGGGAGAGGGGGCGGGGGAGAGGAGGCGGGGGAGACGGGGCGGGGGAGACGAAGCGGGGGAGAGGGGGCGGGGTTGAGACGGGGCCTGGGGAAAGGAGGCGGGGGAGAGGGGGCGGGGGAAGGGGGGCGGGGGAGAGGGGGCGGGGGAGAGGGGGCGGGGGAGAGGCCCCTCGGGTGTTCAGGCGCCAGTCGAGACTCGGCAGGACGAACCCTGATCTTGACGTGGGTCCTCTTGCGGAGCCACTTCTCCCTGGGTTTGGACGGGGTGAACTCTGACACCTCCTTGCCGTCCAGCTCCAGGATGCTGGAGTTATCATGCCTCATCACCTGCAGGGAAGACACACGATGAAGCTTAATCTGTAAGGTGTGGCAGAGTCGCTGGGAAGGCTCTACCTTAAAATCCCTCACGGTTAAAACCCCTACCCACTTTTTATTAATCGAATTTAACGGGCACATTTGAAATCGATTTTATGTCTATATACAGTGCCCTCCAAAAGTATTGGAACAGTGAGGCCATTTCCTTTATTTTTGCTGTAGACTGAAAACATTTGGGCTTGACATCAAACGATGAATGTGAAACCAGAGATCAACGTTTCAGCTTTTATTTCCAGGTATTTACATCAGGATCTGATGCACAAATTAGAAAATATCACCTTTTTGTTCGAACCCACCCATTTGTCACGTGAGCAAAAGTAATGGAACATGTGACTGACAGGTGTGTTTTGTTGCCCAGGTGTGTCCTATTACATACATTATTCAATCAATAAATACCACTGAATGTCTACACTCAGGTTCAGATTGGGTAAGATAGGTTTTGTCTATGCAGACTGTATTCAGAGGTGAAAACAACATGAAAACCAGAGCGCTGTCTTTGGGTGAAAAACAAGCAATTGTGAGTCTTAGAGAAGATGGAAAATCAATCAGAGCCATTGCAGAAACATTGGCCATAGCCAGTACAACCATTTGGAATGTCCTGAAGAAGAAGAAAACTACTGGTGTACTAAGTAACAGACGTCGAACAGGTAGACCAAGGAAAACATCAGCAGTTGATGACAGAAACACTGTGAGAGCTGTAAAGAAAGACCCTAAAACAACTGTTAGTGAGATCAGCAACAACCTCCAGATGGCAGGAGTGAAGGTATCACTATCTACTGTTTGCAGAAGACTTCATGAACAAAAGTACAAGGGCTACACCAGAAGATGCAAACCACTCATTAGCAAGAAGAATAGGAAGGCCAGGCTGGAATTTGCCAAAAAGTACAGAGATGAACCTCAAAAATTCTGGGACAAAGTTTTATGGACTGATGAGACAAAGATTAACTTTTACCAAAGTGATCGAAAGGCTAAAGTTTGGAGAAAGAAAGGAACTGCTCATGATCCCAAACACACAAGCTCATCTGTGAAACACGGTGGAGGTAATGTCATGGCTTGGGCTTGCATGGCTTCTTCTGGGACGGGCTCATTAATCTTCATTGAGGATGTAACACATGATGGCAGCAGCAAAATGAACTCGGAAGTCTACAGAAACATTTTGTCTGCCAATTTAAGGAAAGATGCAACCAAACTGATTGGCAGAGCCTTCATCATGCAGCAAGATAACGACCCAAAACACACTGCCAAAACAACAAAGGAGTTCATCAGGGGCAAGAAATGGAAGGTATTAGACTGGCCAAGTCAATCTCCAGACTTAAACCCTATAGAGCATGCATTTTACCTGCTTAAGAGGAGACTGAAGGGAGGAACCCCACAAAACAAACAACAACTGAAAGAGGCTGCAGTGAAAGCCTGGGAAAGCATCAAAAAGGAAGAATGCAAAAGTTTGGTGACGTCAATGGGTCACAGACTTGCTGCAGTTATTGAAAGCAAAGGATTTGCAACTAAATATTAAGTCTTATTCACTTAAATATGTTTTAAGTATATCTGTTCCAATACTTTTGATCACATGACAAATGGGTGGATTCAAACAAATTGTGATATTTTCTTAATTGTGCATCAGATCCTGATGTAAATACCTGGAAATAAAAGCTGAAACGTTGATCTCTGGTCTCACGTTCATTATTTGATGTCAAGCCCAAATGTTTTCAGTCTACAGCAAAAATAAAGGAATTCGCCTCACTGTTCCAATACTTTTGGAGGGCACTGTATAACCTGTGTATATATATATATATATGTTTTGTTTTGGGCGGGGGGCTGTGTGCCGACCTGGCGCAGCAGGAAGGAGACCACGTCAGTGGACTCCCAGTAGGAGGCGTGGAACAGGTGAGGCAGCGCCACGGTGGGGAAGGCCGTCAGTGCGTCGGGGCAGTAGAGGGCAAAATCCATCCTCTTTGTGCCCCACCAGCGGGCTGCGACTGCATCGGGGGTAGAGGCGCATGGGTGAGGATGGGGGAGGAGGGAAGGAGGAGGGAGGAATGGAGGCCTCCCGTGTCACTCCCATGAAGGGGGTCAAACATGTTTAAACGTGGAGCCTGTTTCCAGACATGACACTGAATCAACGGCCATTTATTCCACAGCAGATCCTTTAGCTAGGAAGGAGGAAAGGATTTCAAGTATAAATAGAGAGGAAATATTAATATGAATGTAAAAATCAGTGTGGAAAAAAATCAAGATCAAATGTTAGTTGCGACAAAAAAGCATGATTGTGTTAGTAAGAAAAATAACTAAAGGTGGATTTTTATTGTATTATTTACACAAAAGAAAAGAGTTTATACACAGTGCTTCAGTCACAAGTCCTTAGTCCTGTGTCCTACTAGAACTTACTGAACTCTTACTCCACCGATTTTCTGCCAAATACTGTGTCCATGTTTCTAAAAATACTTCCTAACAGCTGTGATGAGACGACTCACTGAACCGGCTAAGATGGGTCTTTGTTGGCTGGTTTTCTCTGGTGGGTGTTGAGAGGTGCACAGCTGAACGGTGACTACCCTGTTATCAAGCCTCGCACAGACTACAAAGCAACAATTATTCCCAGAAGAACAAGATTCTTAGTTCAGAAAAAAATCTAACAGACTAAGCCAAAGAACAGAGAAACTTTCGGAAGACCAGAAGCTGAAGACGGGAGTGGCAATTATGTTCTGTGTTAGAAGAAGCGGAAGGAAGTGTTGGGCTGAAGACGAGTTCTGCTCGAGTCCCATCAAGAAGAAGTACCTTCGTCCACTTCAGTCTGAGAGTCCAGAGAGATCAGGTCACACATGGCGTTCTCCAGCCCTGCAGAGAGGCAGGGTTCGTCCGTGCCCGACGGGCTCAGACTTCTGTTAGTCTCAGTGCCAGCATCCAGGTCTGGGTCTGGCCGTTGCTTGCGCCCAGCTCCCAGCTCCTGAGGGCCCGGGGGCGGGGCGGGGCTGGCGTTCCTGCGGGACTTGGGTGGACTTCTCAGGAAGAACTTATTTTGTGAGGACAAGGCCAGCTGGGACAAAAGGCTGACCTTTTTTGACTGGTTAGTTTGGCACGTTTGTGCTACGGGAAACAAAGAGAAACACAACAAAGACAAAAAGAAAGTGAACGTGATGAATGAATGAATGATGGATGGCTGGTGATGACGTAAGACACATTGAACCGCTTTTCCTTCTTTCACTACACGGACGGTTCCATTATAGCAGCTGGTTTAATAATAACCTGAAAATACAATCCTGAAAGAAATATGAATTAGCATTCTGCAGGTGCTCACATAATCACCAGGTGAACCTGAAAAGGAGCAATAGATCTGTACATCAATGTGTCAGTGAGAATATATGTGTGTATCTTAAGATATCGCAGTCATATCCTAACGAATAACAGTATGTGTTCGGTAAAATGAGCTTACATAAGAACAAGTTCAGTAGCATGGTTTAGCACAGTGGTTCTCAACCCTGGTCCTCAAGTACCATGTTTTAGATGTTTCCCTGCTCCAACACACCTGATTCAAATGAATGTTCGTTACCAGGCTTCTACAGAGCTAGATAACGACCCATTTATTTGAATCAGGTGTGTTGGAGCAGGGTAACATCTAAAACATGCAGGACAGGGGGTACTTGAGGACCAGGGTTGACAAACACTGGTTTAGTGGTTGTGTGCCGTGCGGTGTGTTGCGTTCCTGGAGGTGCGTCTGAACTGGGGAAGAGGGTGAGACTGGGACAATCAACATCCAACACTTGGTCGTCTGGCAGACAGTGCGACAGGGAGTGGACGATGCAGGAATGACTCAGCAGAACAGGGACTCTTCACATGCATGGCAAACACATGGGATAAATGCAGCGCTCTTCCTGCATTTCCCCGGAGGTAGAGAGTGGGGTGAGGCTTTCTCCCTCTGTGGGGTTTAAAGGGAAAAGGTCTTGTCTCTCCCTGCTTATGGGAGTGAGTGATAACTGGTGTCATACTGCGCTCGAGCGGGTCTGGGCAGGCCTGGGACGTTTAATCAAGGCAGACAGAGCTAGTGGATTGCCTATCCGCTCGAGTTTTCAACTACCGTGCAGGCTGAGTGCAGAGTGAGAGAAAAGAGGGTGAGGAGGAGACAGGATGATAGAGAGAGATAAGAGAGCTCCAGTTGACTGAGAGAGAGGGAGAGAGAGGAGGGAGGGAGGGAGAGAGGAGGGAGGGGGAGAGAGAGAGGAGGGAGGGAGGGAGCGAGAAGAGAGATAAGAGAAAAAGAACGAGAAAGAGACAGAGAGAACCGTGTGTGTGTGACTGCACGTTAGTGAGCGTGAGAGAGAGAGGAGAGAATCGGTGGTAACAGGAACACTTACTGTTGGCTATGTTGGTGGCAGTGTAACTGTCTGCCATTCCTGAGGCCTGGCTGGCAATGCTGGCCTCACTGGCCCTCCGCAGCCCCCGAGACTGGGGCCCCGTTATGGGGGACGAGGGGTACGAACTGTCCATGAAGACACCACCATGAGACTGAACAACATCCGCTAGTGAGTTGAAACAAGGAGATCTCATTAGACAAGGACAAAGGGGGAGAGCGGGAGAGGAGGGGAGGGGGAGGAGGCCGAGAAATGTGACGCCAGGCCAGATTCTCGCCGGACGTGAGACTGGGGGGCGACGGCCGCGGTCACATTTCAGGGACAGTGATGGGGTCACGCGACGGTCGGATGAGTACAACAGATGATGACAAGCTCTCTAACACTCACTCACACTCACAGTTTTAGCGGTTTCACAGGTGGCTCGTGTCAATGGGCATTGTGTGAGTCAAGTTAGAACAAACTTAGCTGAAAATATAAGGTATATTCATATTCAAAACACCTTTCAGGGGCATCCCCCAAAAGAGGAAATAACACAAAGACGTACAAACGCATATCTAAGGGACTGGATTCCTTGTCTGCAAACACAACACATCAAACACACAACACACCACACAGTCTCTACAGCTTCCACTATTACTGTGCCAATAGAAGAATTAGTCTTGACAGACAAAACTGCGGACCCCACTCTTATAGTGGAGCTATAGAGAGACAGTAGTGCCACACCACAAACACAGAAGCACATTTCTTCCTGCCCTTGCCAAGGGCACCTATCATCTGTGGCAGCGCTGTAGCTAACCCCCTTCAGTTCTCCTCCAGGTCAAAATCCTCTCTAACATGTAACACAGCAGTCGTTCCGGCTAGTTAAATAGCCGCCGTTGGCATGTTTGTAATAGCACACCGATATGAAATATTTATCAAAGACACCAATAAACCATGTAACACAGAACCGGCCTTTTGATTTGTCTCGGTCAACAGGCTACGACAGGAGATCTAGGAGGAGTTGGGTTCACGGGGGTGGGGGGGGGGGGGGGGGGGGGGGGGGGGGGGGGGGGGGGGGGGGGGGGGGAGGTGACCTGGAGAGGCCTGAGGTGTGACCCCTAATCCTAGGGACAGGGGTGACCTGAGGTGACCCCGGTCCAGGCCCTCATTCTCACAGTGACCTCATGCGGCGACACTGGGAATGCAGTGACAGGGAGGAGGGAGGGGAAGTGACATCACAAAACACCACAGGGAGGAAGGATGATGATGCAGGTCGTCTGACACGCAGTGAGAGAGGAGAGGAGGAAGAGAGGAGAATGAGCGGAGAGGAGAGGGGCTAGGATTCAGGTAAAGGGAGACTGTACACACACTCCAGGTTGGCGGGTGTGGACTTGAGGGAGCTCTCCTGCCAGTTTAACACAGGCACGGGGATACACGTCTCACTGATGGTCTCCTGGCAACGCAGGAACAGGGGCGTCCCGCTGTCAGGCAGGAGCTGAGGGTTGCTCTGGACTGTCTCCACTACAGAGAGGGGTCAGGGGTCAGGGGTCAGGGGTCGGGCGTGCAGATAAGGAGGGCGGGGAGGCCGAGGGAGAAAGAGAAAGGAGACAGGGAAGACAAGAGAGAGACAGGAAGGCAGAACCAGAACGTGAGACAGGAGAGACGAGTCGAAGCCTTTACAGTCAAGAGTTCAGCGATGAGGTGCCTGGATGCTTACGAGATTGATTCTTTAGTCAAATCACGTCTGAATACAGAATCACAAACCTAAATGAATCTATTAAACGTTCTTAATATTTAACGCTTTCTTGATTAGCTTCTATGAATGGTATTCTGGACCACCTGGAGCGATCTCTATTTTAATTAAAATTATAACTTTTTATTAACCTCATAAATATATTCCACACCCCGCAGCTTCTCAGGGTTATAAAGGGATTATTACCCATAAAAAAAAACGTTTGTTTCCCCTAACCCCTTTTCCTCCACTGAGAAGCGCATTGTGTTGCCTCCTGGTATGAAATGCGCAATACAAATAAAGTTTGTTTTTACTACTGAAGTTACAGTAAAGCATAATAATCAAATCCGAAAATCTTGCCAAACTTTTATACCTTTGAGGAAGTTCAAAACACCAGGCTAGTCTCTAGAACTGCAAGGGCAAGTTAAAACAGAGATCTTACAAGCCCCCCAAAAAACACAAAGATGTGTCAATCACTTTCCAAACAACACTAAGCACAGTTGTAAAACTCCAGTGTATCAGACTGTCAGATCACAGGCAGCACGTTCTCCTGCATTGCTAACGTGGTCAAAAGAAGACGTTTAACTAATAACGTGCTGTATTAGTTCACTTCTATTGTCTGTGACACATAACACATAGCACCTAGAGGGATGGGCCGAACAGGAGTTCCTGTATATAGGATTTCTGTACACTTCTTATTTTCATGTATGCTTCAAGGTGACATGTCACCATTCATGTTTGTATGTGTCCCTGTGTGTGTGATAAATCTGTTGTGCATGCGTGTGTGTGTTGTGAAGCTGTTGTGTGTGTGTGTTTTGTGAAGCTGTCATGTGTGTGTGTTTTGTGAAGCTGTCATGTGTGTGTGTGTGTGTGTGAGTGAGTGTGTGTGTGTGTGCGTGTGTGAGTGAGCGTGTGTGTGTGTGTGGAGGGCTCACCCAGCAGGGCAGAGTGTCCGTCCCCCAGGGGGAAGCGCTGGTAGCGGGGCACGCTGAAGGGGGGCAGCAGGTGGAACTTCTTCTCCAGGAGGGGCTCCAGGCGGGAGGCTGAGGGGTCGGCAGGGTGGAACAGGTTGTACACCTGCTGGCAGGCCGGCCGCAGCAGGGCCACTGAGGGGAGACACCACAGGGGGCCAGGGGGGGGTGGAGGGGGGAGGGGGCATTGGGGGGGTTAACAGAACCATCCCATAAGTGAACGACATTATAACCATGATGACGCATGGTCTCATATTATAACCATGACGACGCGGGGTCTCATATTATAACCGTGACGACGCATGGTTTCATATTATAACCATGACGACGCGGGGTCTCATATTATAACCGTGACGACGCATGGTCTCATATTATAACCGTGACGACGCATGGTCTCATATTATAACCATGACGACGTGTGGCGTGGGGTTGGATGGGCGTGTAGGGCTCCTCACCGTCCAGAGAGGGGATCACCGTCTTCCTCAGCGCCAGCACCAGACCCAGCGGGGAGCCAAACAGGAAGAAGTCGGCCACCTCAAAGTCAAACTTCCCCAGGGAGCTTCCGTCCAGCATGGTGCTGCTGCTGGACCTGCGGGACACGGCGTCACTCCGCAGCATGCTGGAGTGCAGGCTGAGGGGGCACACACACACACCAGCCAATCACAACCCGGCAATATTTCATGGTGAGGCTAACAAAATATTTTCTAAAGGTTTGAAAAAAGTTTGGGGAAGGAAAAATAAAGTTTCTAAAGGTCGTCGTCGTCATCTGCCGCTTGTCCGGGGATCGGGTCGCGGGGGCAGCGACCTAAGCAGGGAGGCCCAGACTTCCCTCCCCCCGGCCACTTCCGCCAGCTCTTCCTGGGGGACCCCAAGGCGTTCCCAGGCCAGCTGAGAGACATAGTCCCTCCAGCGTGTCCTGGGTCTTCCCCGGGGCCTCTTCCCAGTGGGACGTGCCCGGAACACCTCACCAGGGAGGCGTCCAGGAGGCATCCTAATCAGATGCCCGAGCCACCTCAGCTGGCTCCTCTCGACGCGGAGGAGCAGCGGTTCTACTCTGAGCCCCTCCCGGATGATCGAGCTTCTCACCCTATCTCTAAGGGAGAGCCCGGACACCCTACGGAGAAAGCTCATTTCGGCCGCTTGTATTCGCGATCTCGTTCTTTCGGTCACTACCCATAGTTCGTGACCATAGGTGAGGGTAGGAACGTAGATCGACTGGTAAATAGAGAGCTTCGCCTTTCGACTCAGCTCCTTCTTCACCACGACGGACCGATGCAGAGCCCGCATCACTGCGGACGCCGCACCGATCCGCCTGTCGACCTCGCGCTCCATTCTTCCCTCACTCGTGAACAAGACCCCGAGATACTTGAACTCCTCCGCTTGGTTCAGGATCTCCTCCCCGACCCGGAGATGGCACTCCACCCTTTTCCGGTCGATTACCATGGCCTCAGATTTGGAGGTGCTGATTCGCATCCCAGCCGCTTCACATTCGGTTGCGAACCGCTCCAGTGAGAGCTGAAGGTCACGGCCCGATGAAGCCAACAGGACCACATCATCCGCAAAAAGCAGCGACCCGATCCTGAGGTCACCAAACCGGACCCCCTCAACACCCTGGCTGCGCCTAGAAATTCTGTCCATATAGGTAATGAACAGAATCGGTGACATAGGGCAGCCCTGGCGGAGTCCAACCCTCACCGGAAACAAGTTCGACTTACTACCGGCAATGCGGACCAAACTCTGGCACCGGTCGTACAGGGACCGGACAGCCCCGATCCGGAAATCCGGTACCCCGTACTCTCGGAGCACCCCCCACATGAGCCCCCGAGGGACACGGTCGAACGCCTTTTCCAAATCCACAAAACATGTGTAGACTGGTTGGGCGAACTCCCATGTACCCTCCAGGACTCCGCGGAGGGTATAAAGCTGGTCCACTGTTCCACGGCCAGGACGAAAACCACATTGCTCCTCCTGAATCCGAGGTTCGACAATCCGACGGACCCTCCTCTCCAGGACCCCTGAATAGACTTTCCCAGGGAGGCTGAGGAGTGTGATCCCCCTAAAGTTGGAGCACACCCTCCGGTCCCCCTTTTTAAAGAGGGGAACCACCACCCCGGTCTGCCAGTCCAGAGGCACTGTCCCCGATGTCCACGCGATGTTGCAGAGTCGTGTCAACCAAGACAGCCCTACAACATCCAGTTGTCCAACATCCTCTTTTTTTTTTTTTTTTTTTTTTTCTCAGTTTCTAAAGGTTAGAGAAATATTTTCTACAAAAAGCTTTCACGTTTTCTTCATTCACGGGAGGACGGGACTGTCGAGCCCTGCTCACGCACCCCCCACCCCTGCCACACCCCCACCCCTCCCACACCCCCACCTGGACAGGAAGGCCTGGTGCTGCTTGATGGTGTCCAGCTCGTAGGACGAGTCGCTCCTCTTGCGGGGCAGCGGCCTCCGGGGCTCTTCAGCGCCCCCGCAGCGTGGGATGTCGATGTTGCTGCGGCTCAGGTGGCGGCTGCCCTCCAGGGTGGGCGAGGTGGAGCCAAGCCCGCTGCTGATCACGATGCCAGGGGAGAGCAGGTCCTGGTCCTGCACGCCCCCAGAGGAGGAGGGAGGGAGGAGCGTTTAGGGTGGGTGTGGAGGGATAGTGGGGGTGAGGGGTGAAGTGGGGAGGGAGGGGGTTGCAGTATAGGTGGGGGTGAGGGTGTAGGTGAGGGGTGAGAGGGGTGTAGGTGAGGGTGAGAGGGGTGTAAGAGGGGGGTAGCTGAGGGTGAGAGGGGTGTAAGAGGGGGGTAGCTGAGGGTGAGAGGGGTGTAAGAGAGGGGTAGGTGAGGGTGAGAGGGGTGTAAGAGGGGGGTAGCTGAGGGTGACAGGGGTGTAAGAGGGGGGTAGGTGAGGGTTACCTGCACGCTCACTAGGCTGCCCCTGCGGCTGCTGTTCTGGCTCTCACACACCGTCTGGTTGCTGCTGCACAGGGCGTCAAAACCCAGGATTCCCCCAACGCAGTCTCCGATCACACACACCTGGCGGGGGCAGGGGGCAGGGGGCAGGGGGCAGGGGGCAGGGGGCACGGGGCAGGGGGCAGGGGGTGATGGGGCAGGGAGACACCATCGTTAGATATCAATGCAGCCACACACACACAAGTGGGTTCAAATGATTTTAGACTCATTAAATTCAATAACTGGTTCATCAAAACACCCACACACAGACATACTGTGTGTACACACACACCTCATAATTGCATGAAATTAGGATGTGTCATTCTCGACCAATAGATCAAATCATCCACTTGTAGCAGAGAGTCAACAGACAAAGCTTGGTACCATCCACACCTTTCCCCTACCCCCGAAAAGGGGGAAGGGTCCTTCCCCTTTGTCTGTATCTCCCAGAAGTAGAAGCTTCAAAGCCCTGACCCAGCATGGGGTCAGGAACAGAGACCACATGGTCACACAGTATCAGACAAAGGAGTATAAGGGAGAACTTTCTTTCGTGGATTTACAAACATATTTCTCAAGGACTACATGGCTCATGGACACTAATTCAATGACAGTAGTCGATGTGTTATAATGTGTGTTTTCTCATTTACCTAGAACGTGTTTAATTGATGTTTGATTATAACTCCCCTTCAGATATAGTTAAATCAGTCAATCTTGATATCAAAATAATTGTATCATACTAACAAAACCAGTTATGAACGTTGTATTGCTCTATTCTGAAGTTTAAGCATTTCATGGACATTTGAGATAATGGAATTTAAACTATCAGCCACTTCACACCTCTGGGCAGATCTCAAGACGACGCCCAGGTGGAAGTAACTGACCAATGAGAGAGGTCACCTTCACACGGATGACCCCCTGTTGTTTGGAGTATAAAGTCGCCAAACGTACAATCACCCCCGCTTGTTTGTAGGATTAACTTGGGGTGAACGCGTCACTCTCTAACCTTTACCTCATAACCTGCATATTCACTTTGCGCCCGGAACTTTGACGAGAGATTCCGTTTCCTATTCGTTGGATATAACGAACCATTGACTCCGTTCTTCAAACCGACAAAAGTAACTGCGATTTGCAATATTTCTTACTTGTGACATATTGGCATGTTGTGATTGAATTGTCGATGTTTGATTGTATTTTACAAATGATTTAACTTGACCATCGTTAGGTCAGTTGCTATTGATCGTCCATTGTTACTATAGAAGCCTCTTCCTCTGTACCTCTTCCTCACTCTCTCTCTCTCCTCCCCCTCCACACGCGCTCTACGCAGCCATTGTGTAGTGCGCTCTAATTAGAATTTAGGCCTACTTTACTGCTTTAGCCCAACTGACCCATAACTTATCTGGTATGTGTTCACTATAATTACATTCTCTTAAATAAATCATTGTGTATAATACTCGCGTATCTCTCACGTTATATGATCTGCTCTACTTTCATAGAATTCCCTACTTAAGATTAGACTGATTATTACGAGTGCTATTATTCAATATTATTAAACAAGGTTTCCTCTGTCCCTTTCACGAATCAGAGGTGGTGCCCCCAAGAACTACTATACTTTATTATAAATTAAGTATTGCTAATCTTAACCGTGCAAACCACACTACACACTTCAGCCCTACGAGTTCCTGACTGATACCGCAGCACAGCCTCCAAACACAGTCCCAGACCACAGCCTCCAAACACAGTCCCAGACCACAGCCTCCAAACACAGTCCCAGACCACAGCCTCCAAACACAGTCCCAGACCACAGCCTCCAAACACAGTCCCAGACCACAGCCTCCAAACACAGTCCCAGACCACAGCCTCCAAACACAGTCCCAGACCACAGCCTCCAAACACAGTCCCAGACCACAGCCTCCAAACACAGTCCCAGACCACAGCCTCCAAACACAGTCCCAGACCACAGCCTCCAAACACAGTCCCAGACCACAGCCTCCAAACACAGTCCCAGACCACAGCCTCCAAACACAGTCCCAGACCACAGCCTCCAAACACAGTCCCAGACCACAGCCTCCAAACACAGTCCCAGACCACAGCCTCCAAACACAGTCCCAGACCACAGCCTCCAAACACAGTCCCAGACCACAGCCTCCAAACACAGTCCCAGACCACAGCCTCCAAACACAGTCCCAGACCACAGCCTCCAAACACAGTCCCAGACCACAGCCTCCAAACACAGTCCCAGACCACAGCCTCCAAACACAGTCCCAGACCACAGCCTCCAAACACAGTCCCAGACCACAGCCTCCAAACACAGTCCCAGACCACAGCCTCCAAACACAGTCCCAGACCACAGCCTCCAAACACAGTCCCAGACCACAGCCTCCAAACACAGTCCCAGACCACAGCCTCCAAACACAGTCCCAGACCACAGCCTCCAAACACAGTCCCAGACCACAGCCTCCAAACACAGTCCCAGACCACAGCCTCCAAACACAGTCCCAGACCACAGCCTCCAAACACAGTCCCAGACCACAGCCTCCAAACACAGTCCCAGACCACAGCCTCCAAACACAGTCCCAGACCACAGCCTCCAAACACAGTCCCAGACCACAGCCTCCAAACACAGTCCCAGACCACAGCCTCCAAACACAGTCCCAGACCACAGCCTCCAAACACAGTCCCAGACCACAGCCTCCAAACACAGTCCCAGACCACAGCCTCCAAACACAGTCCCAGACCACAGCCTCCAAACACAGTCCCAGACCACAGCCTCCAAACACAGTCCCAGACCACAGCCTCCAAACACAGTCCCAGACCACAGCCTCCAAACACAGTCCCAGACCACAGCCTCCAAACACAGTCCCAGACCACAGCCTCCAAACACAGTCCCAGACCACAGCCTCCAAACACAGTCCCAGACCACAGCCTCCAAACACAGTCCCAGACCACAGCCTCCAAACACAGTCCCAGACCACAGCCTCCAAACACAGTCCCATCCTCCCAGCCCCCCACCCATGCAGTCCAGGACAGGCTGGAGGGTCACCTCACCTGGCCGGCAAAGGAGGCCCCCTCCAGGGATCGCAGGAAGTCCGAGTACACCTGATTGGCTCGGAGGATGACGGTTGCCACGGCGTCCTGGTAGTGAGGGGAGGATGTGGCGAGGAGGGGCAGGGCGGCTAGGGGGATGTGGTCCTGACTGCTGGAGAGACAGCCCTCGTCGTAGCTGTAGGGGCTCAGGCTGCACACACACACACACACACACACACAGAGGACTGCATCATCAGCAAAGGTTGATGCTGTTTGGGGAAATCGTAGCATGTTTGTTTGTGCAAAAGTATGTCTTTGCTTGTGCATACAATGTGTGTGCATGCTTGTGCACATGCATATCTGTCAGCACATGTAGGTGTGTGTGTGAGTGTGTGTGTGTGAGTGAGGCCCTACTTGGACACCAGTGAGAAGGCGTCGGCGCAGATGGCAGGGCAGGGCACCAGGCGCACGGCCACACGGCCCAGGGCAGCGGGGTAGTGCACGCGCATCACGGCGTGGAACGCAGCGCTCAGGGTGTTGACGTCGCACTGCTTGCTGCTGGGCTCCCCGGCGCCTGTATCCAGGATGTTGCCTCCGTGCAGCACCAGGATCAGGACGTGGATCTTGGAGGGCTGAGAACACTGCTGGGAGGAGCCATCCTAGAGGGAGGGAGGGAGGGAGGGGGGGAGGGAGGGAGGGAGGGGGGGAGGGAGGGGAGGGAGGGAAAGAGGGAGGGAAGAGGGAAGGGAGTTAGGGGTGAAGGACAGCGCAGAGCTCTGTTGAAACTAAAGCAGAATTAAACCATTTCTCCAAAGGGCCGAGGCTTTGAAGGGATCCTGAACCAAGCTTCTTGACTGGGGGAACTGTCCTGAGATAGGCTGGCCTGTTTGGTGTGCTGGACCAGATGCTGCTGGACCAGGGAACACCTCAGGTGGATTCACCTGAGTGGAGAGACTGTGTACTTCCTCTGCCCACGGTCAACCTATTATTGTGTCACATATGTTTTGTCTTAACACACAGGTTACATCATGAACACAATTAAGGGACACACAACCGAAAATCACTGCACATTAATCGAAACATGACGTGAGGTTTTGGTGTAACCACAGCAACGAGTCGAGGACGACAGCCCCAGAGGAAAAAGGACGTCACAAATATTAATTTTTAGCACTTTTACCCAGAGTGTTCGATCCAAAACTTCACATATTCACCGTACAGCTACAGACTAGGAGGGGGAAGGGGGGGGTGGGTACCAAACATGATGTAAGGACTGGAGGAGGAGAGGAGGAGGGCTGGAGTAGGGGGCATAGGGGGCACGGGGTGAGGGGGGGGGCAGTTAGTACTAGGTCTGTTAGGAGGAGGGGGGGGGGGGGTCTCTGTGGAACTACGCTGGCCCACAATGCAATGGGCCAGGGATCTTACTTACTGACTGGTGCCTGGTTATGGTGATGGTGGGAATGGCAGAGTCCCTACGCATCTGAACACAAGAGGACAGAGAGGCTGAGGGGGAGGTGAGGCTCCGCCCATATCACCCCCCCCGTATCACCCCTGCCACACCCCCACCAGGCGCAGGGCACACACACGCACACACACACACCCACGTCAACACCAACCGCATGGAGCTACACAGGAATCACACGGCTTGGAATCCCTTTCGGCCAGTCGTGTCGACTGTGTTTTGTGTGTGTGTGTGTGTGTGTGAGGGGGTCATTTGATGGTTTAGTGTGAATGAGGTGACTTCTGCGATAATGGGTGTGTGTTGGGGGGGGGGGGGGGGGGCGGGGGTTGTGGTTTAGTGTGAGTTAGCTGACTATGATACTGTATAGTGATACTGAGCCTAGCTGGGACAGCTGTGCTGGTGTGTGTGTGTGTGTGAGGCAGGTGGGATCGGGGTGTCCTACCTCATCCAGTCTGTCCTCGCTGGCACTTCTCTCGTAATCGCCCGTCATGTCTTTGTACAGCTCACCTGCAGACAGCACACACAAGGGCCAGTGTTAACTCCCCACACACACACACACACACACACACACACACACACACACACACACACACACACACACACACACACACACACACACACACACACACACACACAGCCAGTGTTAATCGTACCAGACGCCTCATCTGCATCCGATGCCTCAATCTTGTCCATGAGGTCATTGGAGTTCCATTTGGAAATCTCCTTGGGAAAGACGTCTTCATTATCTGAGAAGCCCTCTGAAAGACAAAAAAACATGAATTAACCGAGTAAAAACGGGTTGTTTAGGTGCGATACGTTACATAAATAGTACACCCCATTTGGAAGCTGTTCGTAGGTAACCTTTAAGGCTGTTGTTTAATCAATAATGACAGACTGCTAAATAGGTCCTCCCGGTCCTCACAGGAGCTGATTGGGTGGGGAACACGGTTCAGCTGTGATGGAAAGGTCACTTCAGTCTATACCTCCGACACGTCGGTCAAAGATCAACACAAACAGGAGCAGTGACCAGACTAGATGATTCGGTTCTGCTCAACCTGTGTATCTGAGACAGACGATGATTTCACTGCCATGTACAGCACATGCCGGGCACTGGTTAAGTGTTTGACTAATAAACACAAAGTAACCCATCTAACAGTGGCAAAAATCTGCCATACATTTTTTGGGGGGGCGGAATTATGACATTTCAAGAGCAATTCCTGAGGGGGACACCAAAATTACTGCTGTAACACATAGCCTACATTGTAATATGTAAAATTTATATTATTCATATTATAGAAATGTCCTTATGTTTACAGTGATTTATTGGGGGGAACAAATCATATTTTTCCCAGGATTTCTGCCTATGCCATGTAACAGTAAAGAGTGGTCGGTTGTGTGCGAATAGATTCACACCCTTTTAGGTGTTTGTGAACCTAAGCAACACATGCAGAATGTGTTTACTGAATGAAGAACGCTTGTAATTGTTTTAAAACGGAAGGCGAAAAATTGGCCATCCTGGCTGGACAATAAAGTTTTATTATATATGTGGGGCATGCTTAATCTTAAAACGATAAACAGGAAGCCATGTCCTCAAGCGTCCTAGAAGGTCAGTTGTCCCATGATCTCAAATTGATTTAATCTGAATACGCATGGATGCACAGATGGTCTGGAATGCGTAGAGGCTTATGCAACTGGTCACCGAGACTCTCTTTACAATACACGGGAAATCATACCACTGGCTTCAAAAAAAAAAAGTTTCACGGCTGTGCATTTATCCTACATATCCTACCGTGTTTACTTGTACCTGCCCACTAATATTCTGCATTCATAATGTTCTAAATATAGGCTCCACGCCTGATAGGATTCTTTAAGCTCTTGCCATAAACAATATGGATTATCAGTGTGCTTAGTTACATGTATTTATGAGAGATACTGAATATCTTCAGTCGTAGGAGCTACCAGAGAGTGGGAGAACGGACATGGTACTATCATCCTGGGGTCATGAAACAGTGGTTTCTTCACAATTTATTAGATATGATTGCATTTGAAATACTGAAGACTCATGTCTACCTAATGATATATGTGTTGAGTATTCATGCTTTACTTTAAGAGGAACAAAAGTACCATAGGATTCAGGAAAGACTTTATCAACAGCAAGAAAGACAATCATTTGTTCTCAGTTTCACTTGGACAGGATACAACGGCAACCGAATTTCTGCTTTCCGCTTCAGCAATTCACAGACAGTTCATTCATGACCGAGAGAATACAGTAGAGTCCATGGCACATCTTTCAGAAGAGTAGATTCAAGATGACAGCCCGATCGCATTAGCATCATCAAAATAAATAGATCTTTAAATAGACCTTTATTAGTACTGGAGTCATACACATTTCTGTCACACAGCGCGGCAGCAACACCTATTATTCTGTAGATGCATTCAGACATTTTGTTTCCCCCTAAGGCTTGACTGTTTGAACCTAGTACAGTTGTAGTATTGAACAACTATAATTACATGGATAATAAACGTGTCGATGTAGTGTTTGAGTGTGTGTAGGGGTAGGGGTGGAGGGAGGGAAGGAGGGAGGTGTGAAGGGGTGATGGTAGATGACAGGTCATGCTGGGCTTGTCGTCATGGTTTCCTCTCTCGGCTTCAGACCACCTGGGGGAGGGGGGTGGGGGGGCGAGCGAACCCCCCCTATTTCAACCGCAGGCCCAAAGCATGCTGGGTGTCTGGGTGGTTTAAGAACTGATCTGTGTTGAAGAGATGCACGCAGAGTGAGAGGGGCAGGGGGGGGGGGCAGAGGTCAGGGAACAGCAAACAGGCTACGCTAACGCTAGCAAAATGGCGGGAGTTACCGTGGGCGTCGAAAAACTCTTCTTCTGAGCTGTCGTCTGAGTCGCGGGCGATGCTCTGCATCCTCCACTCAGACATGCTGTGGCGAGATGGACTGGCTGCAACACAGGAAGGAAAAACAGGGCTGGTGTTGGTGGTTTTTTCGTCCTTTGTTTTCCCCCAGAAATATGTCCATCACACTTTTTTTTCTTCTTCTCACATACTGTACACAATGTCATACTGAGAGAAGACTATAAACAAACACTACATGTACTTTATACAAACAAACATACACACACAGTGTTATGTACTGCTTGAATCCATCCCAGATGGAATGCTGGCTGGTCAGATGGGGGGGGGGGGGGGGGGGGGTGAGGAGAGAGGTCCATAGAAACACAGACACTACACAAACACGCTGACAACCAATTATCACACACAGAGGGAAGGGCTTGACTAAGAACAGGCCTGTCTGTCACACGCCTGGGCTGCCCTTCCTCATGTATCATTACTGAGGGGAGAGGGGTGTGGGTCTGAGGGGGGTGTACTGGTCTGGTGTGACGGTGTGTGTGTGTGAGTGTGTGTGTACACACAGCTGTCCCTGTCAGCTCAGAGATGGGAGCAGTGGGGGGGGGGGGGGGGGTGTCACCGTGACGACCGTCAGTCTCCTGTAGACTGTGATGTCAACACTGCAGCTATTTATAGCAGAGGAGAGTGAGGGAGCAGGGAGAGGGGTGAATTGAGGCTGGAGGGGGGGGAGGGGGGGGGGGGACCAGGTGGCAGGTGGGGCTGGAAAAAAGAGTGAGAGGCGTGTGGACTAAAATACTGACGTAGGCAGATTGAGAGTGGAATAGAAAGTGGACTTAGGAAGGAAGCTAGGAAGGAAGCAAGGAAGGAAGTAATGAAGGAAGCTAGGAAGGCCAGAGGCCAGAACTGACACACTCGTAACATAATCACCCGCAACATGAAACCCCTCTACGCTGAACCATGCAGACGGGCGAGGCAGAGTCAGAGCGAGGCAGAGTCAGAGCGAGGCAGAGTCAGAGCGAGGCAGAGTCAGAGCGAGGCAGAGTCAGAGCGAGGCAGAGTCAGAGCGAGAAAGAGTCAGAGCAAGGCAGAGCGAGGCAGTCAGAGCCAGGCAGAGGCAATAGCCAGGTAGAGTCTTCTTGCTCGACCTTACCTCCTCTCTTGGACGAGCGGGAGGACCTGGAGGAGGTGGACCACTGCTTGGTGAGCGCCCCCCGTGCATGAAGGCAGTCCCCTACCGAGCCCACCCCCTCCTGGGCCTCCAGGGAGCCCATGGCGTCCTTGGCCTCCTGGTTCTTGTCCGGGGAAGAGGCAGTGGCCCCCTCTCCATCGGCCTGGCCCCCCTCCTCCCCCTGGCTGAACTGGGCCATCTTCTGGGCCAGGGCCACCTGGGTCTCCAGCTCCAGCTGCCGGATGTCCTCGATGGTCAGGCCGTACCACTCGTCCTGCCAGCACCAGGCCTGCCGGTGGGCCCTCACCATCACCTTCCTCAACCCTGCAGGGAGACATAACCCTCACCATCACCTTCTTCAACACTGCCATCTCCTCCGCACCTCCACCCCACCTCCTCCGCACCTCCACCCCACCTCCTCCCCACCTCCTCCCCACCTCCTCCCCACCTCCACCCCACCTCCACCCCACCTCCTCCCCACCTCCTCCCCACCTCCACCCCACCTCCACCCCACCTCCACCCCACCTCCTCCCCACCTCCACCCCTCAACACCCCCACCCTCATACGCACCGACGTCATGGATGAAGCGCTCGATCTTGGACTGCATGCCCCAGTATCTGAACTCCACCTTGCAGAGCTTGTAGGCACACATGACGGGGCTCTTCCCCGGGTCGCTGTTGAACTCCTCGATCCAGTCGTCCAGCAGGGGGCCCCGCTGGGTCTTTGACGACTTGTACAGACGGGGATCCTCCTCTGCCTTGTACTCGTGGGGAGGGATGGGGTCCTTCACTATGTCGATGGGGTCTGGGGTGTGGGAGGGGGAGAGGGGAGGGGGAGAGAGGTGAGGGGGGGGGAACAGGGGGGGAGAGGTGAGGGGGGGGGACAGGGGGTGAGAGGTGAGGGGGGGGACAGGGAAGGACAGGGGGTGAGAGGTGAGGGGGAGGACAGGGGGTGAGAGGTGAGGGGGGGGGACAGGGGGTGAGAGGTGAGGGGGGGGGACAGGGAAGGACAGGGGGTGAGAGTTGAGGGGGGGGGACAGGGGGTGAGAGGTGAGGGGGGGGACAGGGAAGGACAGGGGGTGAGAGGTGAGGGGGGGGGACAGGGGGTGAGAGGTGAGGGGGGGGACAGGGAAGGACAGGGGGTGAGAGGTGAGGGGGGGGGGACAGGGAAGGACAGGGGGTGAGAGGTGAGGGGGAGGACAGGGGGTGAGAGGTGAGGGGGGGGACAGTTGAGGGGGGGACAGTTGAGGGGGGGACAGGGAAGGACAGGGGGTGAGAGGTAAGGGGGAGGTGGGGGGGAAAGAGCGTTTGGCTTCAGGACACTGTGACAGAGAGAGCATGCACAAATACCCACAACCCGTCTGCAAACGATTACATGATGTTATTATGGTATGTATGGTTTTAGTGATGTTATTATGGTATATATGGTATTAGTGATGTTATTATGATATGTATGGTATTAGTGATGTTGTTATGATATGTTTGGCATTACTTAATTGCGTGAGCATGCGAGGGCCTGTTGGCCACCATATGTTAGGTTGATTAACTGCTGTGTGCGTGTGTGTGTGTGTGTGTGTGTGTGTGTGTGCGTGTGTGCGCGTGTGCGCGTGTGCGCGTGTGTGCGTGTGTGCGTGTGTGTGTGTGTGTGTGTGTGTGTGTGTGCGTACGCAGGACAATGTGGCAGTGCTGTTTGCCCGGGATGACGAGGAACAGGATAAATAAGTCCTGGTGAGCGCCATCTGTGGGTCTGTGTGACAGTGAGAGGGTAAACTGGGTCACCCCATGCCCTCCAAGCATCGGCTCGCGTCGTGTCACGCCTGACCAGAACCTCTGTTGCCGCCGACAACAGGAAAACAGGCGCAGTAGCAGCGCACGGCCACAAGGGGGCGTCTCGACTCGTCGGCTCGGTCGGGAGCGTCCTCGCCGACAGCCGTAACCATGGCAGCGGAGTTTGTGTACAGTGTTAGGGCGGACTAAACTGAAGACACGGTTTTACACGTCCTCATCGTGTGGATTATGTGTGTGTGTGTGTGTGTTATCGCTCATTTCCTTCGACGTAACCTGAGGAAGCTGTCGACTCATTACCGTCTTCTCTAGACAGGAAGTGTGTGTGTGTGTGTGCGTGTGCATGCTAAAGCGTCTCAAACTTCTGGACTCCTTCAGGGTGCCACCAGCACACGTCCTTACCCAGAGTCCGCTGTCTCTTGTCAGCCACAGACAGGTTGAAGACGTCTGGCTGGTTTCCCGTGTCAGACTTGTAGTACGTCTCGATGTCGATGGAGAACTTTTCCACAAAGGGACAGGTGTATCTGGAGGAGAGGAGACAGAGGAACAGGTTCCCAGACCAAAGTCAACACAGCGCGACGAGTTAAACACATCCGAATGACTCATTCCTCTTTGATGCGGTTGTGTGTTACAAGGTGAGCTCTAAACACAGGATTCAGACACTTATCAAGTTTCTCAAAGCACCCCCCCCCCCCTCCTGCAGCACTTCAAAAGGCTCCGCGCCCATGTGCTGTGCCAGTCGGGTCTGATGCAGAGCAGGTCTCTCTGACAAACATGCCAGCAGACACATCCTGTGTTTGGGTGTCTTCGTACGCCTTCCAGCGGGCCCCTCACTTTTGGCTCAACTCCATAAGGGTGGTGATGGTGGTGGTGGAGGTGGAGGTAGCCAGATCACAAATAACAACCTGCCGTCTGTTCTTACTGCGTGGTTGTCCGTGACTACGCTAATCTCGAGCGATGTGGAATTCTCTATTTTTTTGGGTGGGGGGGTCCTTATCTTGTTTTGTCTCCACAATGGAACAGCGTGTCATTCGATGGGAGATTCGATCGGATCTTTGCCGTGAGTGACGCACCGCTTCTGCCAACGTGTAAAGAACACGCTGTACTTTACAAAGTTGTAAAGTAAGCTTGAAAGCTGTACATCAGGTGGGTTGGAACAGGGAAACATTCTAGAACATACAGGACAGAACACTGATGTAGGCCCTTGCCTAGTGCAGCTTGACTCTAAAGCATACAGGCTAGCCATCTACCAAAGGATGAGGACAGTGTGGCCAACCAGGATGTCTGCTTTGCCAGCGATGAGAGTCAGGTTGCAGGCCTAACCACTGTGGAAGGTGTGGGTGTCACTCTAGCAGGGCCGTTCACCCACCTGGTCCGGGTGTAGGGGTAGGCGTTCCAGGACTCCTCCTCCACCCTGAGGGCCGCCTTGGGCAGGATGGAGCGGAACCAGCTGGGGATGTGCATGCCGATGTGGTAGACCTTGTGCGTGTACTGGCCCGCGCCCCCGGGACCGTCTCTGTAGGGCTTGTTCTCCAGGATCTCCACCCCGCTGCCCTCGCCACAACTCTCCTCACGGCTCTTTTTCTGTTCGGGAGGAGGAGGAGGGTGGAGGAGGAGGGTGGAGGAGGGAGAGGTGGAGGAGGAGGGTGGAGGAGAAGAAGGAGGGTGGAGGAGGGAGAGGTGGAGGGTGGAGGAGAAGGAGGGTGGAAGAGGGAGAGGTGGAGGGTGGAGGGTGGAGGAGGGAGAGGTGGAGGAGGAGAAGGAGGGTGGAGGAGGGAGAGGTGGAGGAGGAGGGTGGAGGAGGGAGAGGTGGAGGAGGAGTAGGAGGGTGGAGAGGTGGTGGTTGAGGAGGAGCGTGGAGAGGATGTGGTAAAAAGAAGGGAGAGGAGAAGGGAGAGGCGGTTAAGGAGAATAGGAGTGGGTGGAGGAGGCGATGGTACAGGAAGAGGTGGAGGAAACAGAACACAAGAGACTTATCAGAAGGTTGTGGAGATAAGAAAAAGTAGGTATGTATCTGAAAGGCTGTGAAAACCATTGATGGAGGAGAACCTGCTGGTAAACTGGTTGACGGTGGGCCTTTCCACAAAAGGCCACAGCTTTTATCTGAATGACAACAAGCCCCCCCTCCGCAAGCCACACCTAAACCATATTTATATTTCAGCTATTTTCCACACTGAGAGCTGCCTCGCCCAGAACAAGGAAGCGTGCTCACTGGTAATGTGTTGCCAGGCAAACAGACTGACGGCTACCCAGGTAAAGTCCATCAAATGTGCTGAGGACAGTAAACGTGACGAGCAAAGGTCAGAGGTAACGACCATAACCTCGGCAATTGCACTGTGACGTGTTTGAAGAGAGGAATCTTTATCACTGTGTCTATGCATTTTGCTGAGATAACATCTTCTTCTTCTCTTGAAAACAGGCTGCGGTACTTATCTAAACTGTCAAGAGATAGCGTTGTTAACGGTGATCAGTTTGCAGGAAGGTGGGGCAGGTGTCTCCAGGGCAGGCTGGAGAGCGGCGGAGGAGGCCAGGTGGGGAACCAGGGAGGGGGGGGAGGGGAGCAGACCAGCCCTCTGGAGCTCGTTACCTCCGACAGGTCCTTCATTAGCCTCCCGCCCAGCTCTCAACAGCCTGCCTCAGCTCCACAGACACAGGCCAGATGCTGCAGCACAAACACACACACACACAACTTCCTACTGTACAAGGGCACACATACCTACTGTTTACACACATACAAAACGACTGTGTACTCACACAGTGTCCTACTGTATACACACACACGCAACATTTCAGCGTGTGAATGGAAAGGCTCACCAAACACACTTTGTGATCCTGCTGATCCTGCCCGGGGCCTGTGTGCTGCTGGCTGTAGCCATCCCAGCCCTCCTGTCCTGACGGGGGAGCTAGAGATCCCAGCAGTTCACCACAACACCCCAGGAAGGAGCAGGGGAGGAGGAGGGAGGAAGTGACCCGGGGCCATGATACCAGCTGAGCGAGACTCAGGCCACATGAGCCCCTGCAGGCAGCCAACCCTGAGCAACAACATGCTGTACATCAACGGCTCGGCCACGCCCCACAAGCACTGTGTGTCCTTATGTGTGGGTGTGTGTGTGTGTGTGTGTAGACAGAGTTTCTTTATTCCAGCTAGGAGGAAGTGGCCTTCCAGGCTTATCTCACAACGGGCTCACTGTAGCGACATGAAGGTAGTCATATCCTGAGCTGGTCGGCATACCATGACCTCACTACGTCCTGAGTTAGCAGAGGACGAGAGAGAGGACGAGAGAGAGAGAGACAGGAGAGAGAGAGAGAAGAGTGACAGAAGAAGGAGAGAGAGAACAAATAAAGAGAAAAGTACAGAGGGAGTGAAAACAATCCTTCACGTCACTTAACTGCCTGTAGTTACAACGTCTTGGCTAATCCTACAGACATGCTAACAAGCTCCTATTCAACCATCTGTTAGCGAGGCAGCTTGATGGCAGCCCTGGTTAGAGAGGCAGCTAGACGGCAGCCCTGGTTAGAGAGGCAGCTTGACGGCAGCCCTGGTTAGAGAGGCAGCTTGACGGCAGCCCTGGTTAGAGAGGCAGCTTGACGGCAGCCCTGGTTAGCGAGGCAGCTTGACGGCAGCCCTGGTTAGAGAGGCAGCTTGACGCTTGTGCTTGGAAGCGTTCCTCCATGCTGGGCTCCTCAAACGGACCCCGGAAGAAAGCTTCATGCCTACACTGACGATGAGTCAACAGGGCCCCTGTACACTCTGGTTGCCCTGGCAACGTGGCATAAGGAGGAGAGATGGTCTCTGCTCTGTCGCCCCTCCCTCTCTCTCTCCCTCTCTCTTTCTCTCCCTCTCTCTGTCCCTCTCTCTTTCTCTCCCTCTCTCCTCTCCCCTCTCTACAGGTTTGTCTCCCTCTCATCTCTCCCTTCTTCCCCCACCAGTGTCTCTCTCTCTCTCTCTCTGTGTGTTTTCTAGTCTCTCTCCTCAATCTCCTGTTTCTCCTTCCTCAGCTCTTCCGTCACTCCGCCTCTCTCGAAAAGAAAAAACTTGATTCCCGGCTCGACGGTGATGTCACGGTTTCCGTGGAAACGGAAACCTCGCCGTAGCGAGCAACAGGAGAGAGCGAGAGAGGCCGAGGTCAGGGGAGAGGCAACTACAGGTTACTGACGGAGAAGTTCAACGGTTGTTCCAACCGTCTGCCTCTTTTCCTGCCGTTAGCACGGTCAGCCGAGCATCCTTTTACTCCCCAACCGTTTATTCAATATTCAATTCATCCGTCTAGAGAGTTCTAGCACGGCGCTACACGTTAAGTAAACAGCCCAAGCTGTAGTTCACAAAGAACGATCCCAACAAACATCACTTTTAAAAGCTAGTTTACATTCAATGCTTCATGGTGTAAGATAGCTCTGTCTAAGTTACCTGGCATTATACTCGTGGCAATGCTAAAACCACATTAGTGTTAGGCTACTTTTTAGCCTTCTCATGAGTACATTCTGAAGCCACACTAAAGCGTTTGGTCGCATAGTTTTTGTCTATTGGAAAATATGACATTGAAATATTAGAATCACATATTTGTGACGCCGCTCCCTAAAAGGTTAACCCGTGTTCAGGACCATGCGGCTGTGCAGGATTAGATGCCTGAGTGTCCACCAGAGGATGAACCAAAGTCCAACACAGGAGTCGGCTATGAACACCCAGAACTGGCGCTCATTCAGAGTGCTCCGGTGCTGCAACATCATGGATCGCAACCATAATCTCTTCAGATTATTTCTATCGAACCATACAGTGGAAAACACGAGCAATATTGCTCAAACTAATCTGGTAAGGTAACTGCCTGACCAGCAGTGTTGTTTACGAGTAGGGAAGAATGTTCTGAGGTCAGCCGTTTAAATCCTGTTACTGAGCCGCAAGAATGATAATTTGATTTTTGCCACATCTGGAACCTCCCTCCCTCCCCTCCCTCCCCCCCTCTCCATTACCACACCCAGTCATGGGAGAGGAGAAGCAGAGGTAAAGCAGATAATCCATCTGCACACAGATGCTTTTGTTCCTGCAACGCCAGCGTTGTTCTTCCCAGTGACCAATCACAGCAGAGCACTTAGTGACCCGGTTGTGTCAGTTATGTCGGTTGGGGACAAGAAAAAAAAATACTCAGCCTCAGAAAATAATCTGTCTTCCTATAGCAGATCCTGCATCTTTGCTTCTCAGCGGAGGTCTGGGATTTCACTCACCTGGGGGCACTGTCCTGTAAGGTGTGTGTGTGTATGTGTGTGCGTGTGTGTGTGTGTGTGGAGGCGGTCAGGGGGCCTCACCTGGATCATGTAGAGCTGGGCAATACGGTACTCCTCCACACTCATGGGCATGGGGATGCGGTACTCCTTAATCAGCATGGTGAGTCTGGACGAGGGGGCAGGGGGGGGGGGGGGCAGATCAGAGGATCCAGGAAGGGGGTGGGAGGGGGATGGGAGGGGGCGGGGAGGGGGGGTCTTCTACGGAGAGCTTGTTAAATCTCTGGCGGCGACCTCATGGATGGAGTCTGTGGCTGAAGGGACAGAAATGTTTGGTTAGTCTGGAGGGAGAGTGCCAGTCACGAAGGTTACACAACAAAACTTTCACAAACAAAACCTGTCTAGTCGCATGGGCCGTTTTTGCGAATTCATAAACAAAAATAAATAAATAAGGAAGATACCGTACAGGAACACCTTGAGGCTACAACCATGGAATGAAAAGAACCCTCTCCAAAAATACCAGCTTGTTACGACACAGTCTATCCCCTTCGCGCTGAAAGTTTTCTATGCCAACCCAAGGACATTCCTCGCAGCTTCCTCCCCAGAGAACATCCAGGACGATCGGAGAGTCTCAGAGGTCATGTGACTGGCACAATGGCGTTGTCTACGGTTACCAGGGTTCTGTTGTGGAGCACATCCAACAATCCTCGCTGCTGGCAATTCTGGTAAGGCCCCCCCCCCATCTCAGGGAACTACTCATATATACTTGAGGGGGGGGTTGTGGTCACCTGACAACTTTTAAACCCTGGGAGGAGGGGAGTGTGGAAAACAGGGACAGGGGGCATGCCTTGTTACCGTGGTCACATGGGGGAGAAGGGGAGGGGGGGGGTTTCGTCCCAGCATGAGTGAGCTTACCAAGGTCCAGAGAGGGCAGCCTTACATAAGCAGCCTTAGAGCCCCCTGTATGCATACGGCTTAAACACCACGATTCAGGAGAATGCCATGTTCCTTGTTTTCACTCACAGGTCAGGTGACCAAGTCGACCTGTACGCCTCAACAGTGCCTGTGTTCAGGAGCCAGACTGAACAGCTTGGAGGAGAGAGCAGGCTGGAGGAGAGAGCAGGCTGGAGGAGAGAGCAGCCTGGAGGAGAGAGCAGCCTGGAGGAGAGAGCAGCCTGGAGGAGAGAGCAGGCTGGAGGAGAGAGCAGGCTGCTGGACGCTCATCTGGGACGCCAGAGACCAGGGCGCTCAGAGAACCGTATCCCAACTCCACTGTTAGAGGCCTAAATAATGTATACTGTGTCTAATAATAACTATGACTCAGTCTGGACAGTGTCAGTCAGACCCCAATAAAAGGCAGAGTTTCCAGGGTGGAGGAGGGGGTCAAGGACAGAGGGGGGCAGTGTTTTACTGTAGCCCCCGAGCCTGCTGTGGTCGTCCACTAGTGGTTGTCCCGGCATTGCGTAACCCCCCCACCCACCCCTCCCCTGTCCCCGTAGCAACTGTATCCCCTCTCTGGCTTGCCGCCATCTGAAATTACGTTTAATCCCACTAATATTCCCACTGCGTCACTCGAGTATGGAACAAAGGCCAGCTTTGGAGAGGGGAGAGGAGTGTGGGGGAGGTCAGCTGAATGATCCACCACACCCCTCCACTATCCTGGGGTCAGGCCTGGTGATGAACGCCCTCCACAGCCCTGGAGACAGACGCGTCAGGCTGATCCACGTTGATGTGTGATGAGGGAGACGTGAGGTACAGTAGGAAGGCAGGACCTCCACCTCATCCCCCTCTCACTCCTCCTCCTTCACCTCCTCTACCTCCACGTGTCAGTCACACCTAACAAAGGGCATAGTAACCCCCCCCCCCCCACCTCCTCCTTCCCTTCCTTTGTTTTCAGGTCCTGTACAATACGCAGCCTGCTCCGGAGGAACGTCCACAGAAGCAGAGCGGAACATCATGCCCTGCTCAAAATAACCCCACTCCTGGGAAACGCAGAGATAGAAGTAGGCTAGCTACCCAGGCCTGCAGAGGAGGCTGGGGGCTTCTCGTTATTGCTGCCCTCCTTCAAACCTACTTACAGTAAGCTGGCATGAGACAGTCACACGCAGCCTGATGTGACACGCTGTGCGCATGATGCAATGTTATTCAATAGTTTTGCCCCCCCCCCCCCTTTTGGGTCACAGGACTGCAGCCGGAATATGATACAAGTAGGGTGAGAAACAGAGAGTTCATGGCAAACAAACTCCTTCAGCCATTTAGTAGACAACAGGAGAGGATTCAACTACCAACACACACACACTCTGCACCACAACTTACAGAACACACACACACCACAGAAACGTGAGACTTTCCTCCTGAATGACATCATTCTCAGAAGGACCAGGAGACCTTGGGCTGAGCTGCGCGTGTTGTGATCATTCCGAGAGAGAGAGGGAGGGAAAGAGAAACAGAGATAGAGAGAGAAAGAAAGAGAGAAACAGAGATAGAGAAACCGAGAGAGTGAAACAGAGAGAGATACAGAGAGATAGAGAGAGAGAAAGAGAAACAGAGAGAGAGAGAGAGAGAGAGAGAGAGAGAGAGAGAGAGAGACAGAGTGTGTGAGTGCAAAATTTGGCAACACAGAAAGAGATGGAGAGAGAATGTGCGAGTGACTGAGAGAAGGGGGCTGAGGGCTCTAACCCTAAGTGAGGCCTCAGCATTGTGGAGTCTCTTGAGTGACACGTACAGTGTGGAGCTGCAGCCTGAAGAGGCCAGATCAGCCACTGTGAGAAGATCTGCGACAAAGGGGAGAGAGGGGATGGGTGAGGTGAACCAACGCTGGGGGAACACAGGGTCTTCAAATAATCTCCAAGATTTCCTGGGAACGCTAGGCGTCGTTAAGCTTGGGTGAACCAACACACAACGCACAACGCCACAGTCCAGTGGCCCTCTCACACACACACACACACACACACACCCCCAGATGACGGGCACACCGCCAACCGAGTCACGGGCCGACCCGCCTGCAGACGCTGCCGGCATCCCGGTCCTCCCCCTTCCGCACGTCCGCATTCCTCCGCGGTTGGAAGGAGCGGGCGTGCGTCGCGTGCCTGGAGAGCAGCGCTTCGTTACAGCTCAGCCCCGGAGCCAAGGAGGAGAGGCTGGAGGAGAGGCTAGAGGAGAGGCTAGAGGAGAGGCTGCGAGGGGGCGATGACTCGGCAGAAAAGAATTGTGCCGACGCAGGCAGGCGTCATCCCCGCCTCTCCCGGACGAGTCTCTCGGGTGCCCAGAGAGACGGAGAGAGAGAGAGAGAGACAGAGAGACTGAGAGAGAGAGAGACTGAGAGAGAGATGGATGTCTGTCCGCCGCTTTGTTGCTCCCTTCCCCTCTTCTGTCGGTAGCCGGCGTTCCTGTGTGTGTGTGTGTGTGTGTGTGTGTGTGTGTGTGTGTGTGTGTGTGTGTGTGTGTGTGTGTGTCGTTCTCTGGGTGTGTCAGTTCTACGTCTGATTGCACTTCCTTCAGAGCCTCCTGGAAGACAGCCTAGGACTTCCTGTCCTGTTGTTCAACAAGGAGAGGCTGGAGGTTCAACAGGGAGAGGCTGGAGGTTTGGAGGGACTATTGTTGTTGAGGAAAGAGACATTTTGGCACATCTAACCATCCGCAGGAGGATTTCACAACTCTAATAACTCTGTGCTCTGGTTTGGTGTGGGCAGACTTTTTCCAGAGTTCCCTGAACAGAACGAGGCTTCACACAACCCACCAGAAATCTCTGATGTGGAAAACAACAGTCCTATGCTCACCCTAGAAAACACACTCACGCACGTAGAGTATAAAAATAGCCCGGCCACAATAATCCAAGCACACGCAAGCAGAGCGTTTGCTCTGCGTTCTGAGAATATGAGCGTTTCCTTTCTAAAAATACAGTCTTTGCTACCCCCTGGGTGGTGACGCAACTGCAGCACTCCCAGCCCAGAGCCGGGAACACAGCAGCCCTGGAGCTGCTGCAAGGCCTGACAGGAGCGCTCATGCTGGAGGTACCACAGACATGTCACTGTCATCTCAGAGACAGATCTTCCAAAGTACGTGCACCAATAGTGGTCCATCAATCTAGCTGCACTTAAGACGTTGTCCTGGGCTGAGTGTCTGTGCGCTGTTTTCCACAGTTAGCTTTTAGCCTCACCTCTGCTGTATGTGCGTGAGTTCATATAAGTAAGAGAGACAGTGTGTGTGAGTGCAAAATTTAGCAACACAGAAAGAGATGGAGAGAGATTGAGAGAGAATGTGCGAGTGAGTGAGAAATCGAAAGAGACAGAGACGTTGACAGATAGAGAACAGCCCGCAAGATGTGTTTCCACCTGTGACCCACTCGGACACAGAACCGGTCTCCACACCCAGACGCAGAAACAACGAGCAGGGGCAGCTAGCCTGGGGCAGCTAGGCAGGGGCAGCTAGCCTGGGGCAGCTAGCCTGGGGCAGCTAGCCTGGGGCAGCTAGCCTGGGGCAGCTAGCCTGGGGCAGCTAGGCAGGGGCAGCTAGACTTCAGAACTACAGAACACATTCCTTCTGAAAGGGTTGTAGGATGGTCGTGTCCTGCTCTCTCTCTCTACAAGCCCTTTGGTGCATAGTTTTAAGGCAGCTCAACAAAGCAAAGCTGCAGAAAGCCCTGAATGACAGGATTCACAGCATCATGTAAACCAGCAGGACAGGATCTGTGAACGCACCAACGTCTCCAAATCCAACAGCTGGGTCCAGCTCTGAACACACACACACACACACACACACTCACTGGGCAAAGCTGTAACACTCTGCCATGGCTAAGCACGGATTATGTAGGCCTATTAGCTTCACTTAAGATAGGATCTCTGAGGTACTTTATCACAGCAACAGTCGGTAAGGTTGTGAGCAGAACTCGCTCAAATCGAAACTAAACGGTCTTGCCCTTGACCTCCAATCTGTCTTGGCATACTCAAGACACTTTACAACATGCCCAACGTGTACTGTATGTAAACACACACCACACCACACACACACACAAAAATAACAAACAGGCTGTAAGAAGGACCAGAAGGGAACAACTGGTGCTGGCAGTCGTCACAGCGACGTCAGGCGGTAGGCTGGATTCCTGGGAGAGACGGTGTCCAATCACTGGAGGCGTTTCCTCAAGAGGCCAGAGGAGGGAGAGGAGGGGAGAGGAGAGAAGAAGGGAGAGGAGGGAGAGAGGAGAGAGAGGAGGGAGAGAGGAGAGAAGAAGGGAGAGGAAGGAGGAGGGAAAAGAGGGGAGAGGAGGGGAGAGGAGGGAGGAGGGAGAGCAGAGGGGAGAGGAGAGAGGAGGGGAGAGACGGAGAGAGGAGGGGAGAGGACGGAGAGGAGGGGAGAGGAGGAGAGAGGACGGAGAGGAGGGGAGAGAGAAGAGAAGAGAGAGAAGGGGAGAGGAGGGAGAGAGAGAGGGGGCGTGGGGTGAGGGCAGAGGTGGGGGAAAGGGGGAGGAAGGGATTGGGGAGAGGAGAAGGAGGGGGAGAGCGGGTGAGGGGTTTCCTTCCTAGTAAGACCTCACTGAACACCAGTGGAAAACCAGCTAGGCTCCGGACTGCCCAAAATACCACATATCACTTTCCCGACGTTGTCGCCTGGACCTTGCAACTCCGGCTATGGCAACCACTACAAACACAGTCCAGCGCGGGGCGATAAGCTATGATTGGCTTATCCTTCTATCCTGTTAAAATGTCAAAGGGCTTAAAACAATACAGTCATCTGGACAAGGCTGTGTTGGAGACTGAGCCGCCAGCAGGTGAATCCTGACACTCACCAATCAAACAAACACCCACCCCTAACTGCCAAAGAGAATGGGTTGTTATGCCAGCGACTAGTTGATCTATTCCGGGTTGACAGTCCTTTGCCTCACAGGAGCAGTCTCCCGTGACCCGATGCGACATGAGCCTGTCCAGTGCCCGGCTCCCCCTGACCCGAGGACGGGCACACCACCTGGCCCTCTTCTCTACCCATCATTCTGCTACGAGGATAGCTAAAAATACCACGCACCCTTCATCTCCTTCAAGTTCAACCTCCTCCTCCTCCTCCTCCTGACTAGCGAATCTAAAAACGACCCACGTTCACAGGGAGAAAAAGCGCAACACTAAGATGTAGGAGTGAGCAAGAATGGAGCCCTGGAGTTTTGTATGAGAGAACGTCGAATCTCGACATTAATGTTCAGCTCAAGTAACGAATGTCTCTGAAGCCGTGCATTTGTGAACGAACAAAAGATCATCTGCGATGCCCACAATCCATGCTCTCCTTCCTTGTTTCTACGTTGTATTTCACAGATATGCAAAAGCACTCTGTGCAGTTCTGGGTTCATTCTGACCTAAGACGGCTTAACTGTCTCAGCAGTAAAGAATGAAGAAATTAAACAAGGTACCGCGTGCGTCAGTTCACACCCCAAATGCCGTCATACGTTTACACAGCGACAAGCACAAAAGCTCAGAATTAAACCTAGCGCACAACACGGCGCCAGGCCCCTTTAACGAGAACAGATAACACTGTCTGCAGCGGGCCGCTGTTTTCAGCTAAGACACCTTCCCTGCTTCCTGGGGTCCGGCCTGGTTCCCGGGTCCGTGCTGTCCAGCACTCTGCCCGGAGGAGATCGACGGCCCAAACTGTCACTTTCAATCAACACAAAACTTTAAGATGAGGTAAAGTGACCCCCAATGTGTACATTCCACAATGATTCATTCTCTAAGTGACGAGGTGAGATAAAAACTACATTTAGTTCCCTGTTTTAGGAGCCCTTTATGAACCGTGGACTAATAAGGAGCTACTTTCATCGAAAACAATGCCATAAGCACACAACAGACTACACACACACATGCCTCATCAGAAGGAAGTCATCTCTGATTTACTGGACAACAAGCAGACACACAGATTCTCCCAGGACAAACAACATTTTTTAAGCTTTAAACAATCATTCAGTCACTTCAAAAGGAATTTCCGACGAGACTCATGACTTGATTTGTGTGAACTGCCTCAGAAATCTCAGGTATTCAACGCTCGCATGACTGGAGCAGTCCCAGTTTGTTTTTAAACACTGCTGTTCTGATTAGTGCTCTGATTAGAAACATGATAATTGACCATGCCTAATAATCCAGAAACCGAGCAGGAGGGCGAGACACGAATCAAACAGGTTTGTCTGTTTGAAACACGCAAGGCCGGCAATTTGTTTAGGGGCGGGAAGTATTTCTCCTCTCTTCATTGAGCCCCCCTACACCCTCTCCGTCACTGCTGCAACAGGAGGTTACCATGGAGACATAGAAGGCCCTGCCATAATTGGCTGCGGGGATGAAGTCAATGTGACGAGCGAAGTGGAGACTACCAGAGCGCATCTCTCTATTCCCCCTTCTCTCTCTCTGTCTCCCTCTGTCTCCCTCTGTCTCCCTCTGTGTCCCTCTGTGTCCCTCTGTGTCCCTCTGTGTCCCTCTGTCTCCCTCTGTCTCCCTCTGTCTCCCTCTGTCTCCCTCTGTCTCTCTCTGTCTCTTCCCCCTTCTCTCCCTCTGTCTCCCTGTGTCTACCTCTCTCTCTCTCCCCCCCCCCCCCCCCCCTCTCCCGCATTTCTCCTGCCATTTCAATATTCCTATAATATCAGCTTTGTATCTATGGGATGATTCAGGAGTTCCCTTTGTTTCATGGCTCTTGGTTTGACTAACAGATGCTTTCATCTCTGCCAACAAAGTATTTTTTAAAGTCTATGGTGTTAGCCAACGGGCTCTGAGAACTCACAAAACGTTTCCTTGTCAAAGACTCCTTTATGCAAAACCACAAAAACGGGCTTCAACTGTCAAAGAAAAACTAAACACACCTGCATGTGACAACTCCCTCCATCCTGGGGTCACTGCATGTCCTTCAAAAGGAAACGAGACAGAAATGAGCTTTTGTGTCGCATTCCGCATCAGACTACAGCTGAAAGACATCTGTGGGTTTCTCAACCAAATGTGGCTCACTTTTAATGTAGCATTCATTTCCATGTAGAGCCCTCGAAGGACAGTCAGACAGAGACACCTGGCCTGTTCTTGTGAAACAGGGCATGTCAGACACTGTGGTTGGACTGGTTACAGACCCTGCTCTAATCATCAACGTGGGGGGTGCGGGGCAGAGGGGGAGAGAGAGAGAGACACACACACAGAGAGAGGGTAGAGAGACAGAGAGAGAGAGAGAGAGAGAGAGAGAGAGAGAGAGAGAGAGAGAGAGAGAGAGAGAGAGAGAGAGAGAGAGAGAGAGAGAGAGAGAGAGAGAGAGAGAATCAGAACTCCAACACAGTACCACACACCATCAGGTAAGCACAGCACAAACACCCCCCAAAAAATCTATTCAGCACTTTCTCTGCCTGTATATACGTGCTACTCCCACAGTTGTGCGGTCGAACGTCCCAGCAGTGAGTGGGAAGCTTCAAGCTCCAACTGCCAGGCTCCAGAGAAGCGCTGCTGCTCTATTTAACGCCGCTCTGGAAAAAACAGGGAGAAAATAGATGGGAGAGTGCGCAGTGAGGATGGAGGAGGGTAGAGCGACGGAAAGAGAAAGGAGGAGACGCAGCGCCAGGAAGAAGAAAAAAGCTTGCAACAGGAGAGCGAGAGAGAGATACAAGAGAGAGAGACAGAGAGAGAGACAAAAGAGGACCGGATCAAGAAGACAGAAGTGACATGCAGTGACGTATTGCCTATCATTGGAAAGGGGGGGGGGGGGGGAAGGGATGGATGAAAAGATGGAGGGAGGGATGGATGGAGAAAGGGTGCTGGGTTATTTATAGAGAGGAGGAGGAGGGAGGGGGGGAGAGAGAGGGGGCAGCGTAACTTCTTTAACCTGCTCATTGTGAAATGACTGGAGTAAATCTGCTCTGGGACGGAGGGATTTCAGCTCCAGGCTCGTCCACAGGTGCACCAGCGCTGCTGCTAAACCCAGCTCTGTCGCCGTGGCACCAGCACTCCTGCTAAACCCAGCTCTGTCGCCGTGGCACCAGCGCTCCTGCTGAACCCAGCTCTGTCACCGTGGCACCAGCGCTCCTGCTAAACCCAGCTCTGTCGCCGTGGCACCAGCGCTCCTGCTAAACCCTGCTCTGTCGCCGTGGCACCAGCGCTCCTGCTAAACCCAGCTCTGTCACCGTGGTCACAGAGCTGTCGCCGTGGTCACAGAGCTGTCGCCGTGGCACCAGCGCCACTCAGCAGCCCGGCAGCCTGTAACCACCACAGCCTGGTTACGTAACAACAAACACCCTCATCCCTTGGAGGGAACTCATCCAGGAGTCCACGTCCCTGAACCAAACACAGGAGTCCACGTCCCTGAACCAAACACAGGAGTCCACGTCCCTGAACCAAACACAGGAGTCCAACTCCAAACTGATGCGTCTCTCGTTTTTCTACACACCGTCTCACACATCCGTTCAGTTCTCACTATGGTGGACTTTATGTCAAGGAAACTAGAGGCAATTCAGGATAATAACAGAGTATATTATCTATATTTTCTTGGATACAAATATTTCCATATCCATAAATAAATAAAATATATAGATATAAAACTAATATATACACACACTGTGCAAGATATACTATATATATTAATATACTGTGTACATATATTCATGATGGATCTGTTGCCCATTATTGGGCCTGTACTTCCCAGTTTATCACCGTGCAGGCCACAAATACATTTGGTTTGCAGAAATATCCAACTCCCCAACACAGAAGATGACAGTCGTGTCTCCGTGCTGCTCCAGGTCTGAAGTACTTCTTTGTTCTCTACAAGAATCACCTCCACCCCGGCAAACCAGAGGAGCCCGACAGTATGACCACACACTGGTGCCATCCCTATGACCATAAAAGGCCCTTTCCAAGGGTTCCCATCACCCAGACCATACTGTCGCCTCTGAACTCCCAGGTCACTTCAACTCTCTGTTAGGACTCTGCATTAAACACTTGAAGCTATTTAATCATGCAAGCAACGACGCAGGAAGCCAACCCAGCCTGCCTGTCTCATCTTGGGGGTGGGGGCAGGAGAGGGAGGGGGGGGGGGGGTGCAGGGACAAGGAGCTTGCTCGGTATTCAGAAGTCTGAATGGAGCAGGCCAGAGGGGTTCTCAGCCTATGCAGAGTGACATCCACTAGCCTCTGGACGGGAGAGAGGATAATGTAAAGAGACTTCCAACAGCAGCACACACTCAGGGGGGAGGGAGGGATAAGTGGTGAGTGTCAGAGCGAGAGGAGGAGGGAGGAGTGGTGAGGGTTATTTTCAGAGATGGAAAAGTCGGGTGTCTGTAGTCGAAGGAAAAGAAAAGAACGAGGAAGACACGGGTGAAGACACGAGAAGCAGCCCTGTCGCTTTGCGTTTCCCGTGATTGTCGAGCGGCGGGGCGTGTCAACAGGCGCCAGAGACCACAAGAGGAAACACGCTACACGGGAGAAACATGCAAACACACACGTGACGGCAATATCCACACGCCACTCACATCAACCGGAAGGAAGACACACTCCTCACCAGACACACACACACTTAGGGCCTACTGAACACACACACAGCACAGACCTTTTATGAAGAGGACCTACTGCACACACAGACACACACACACACACACACACACAGACATGCAGCAGGAGGTGGCTGACAGCCCTTTTAACATGACTAGTTCTAAAGCAGACCGTAACACGTGCAGATTAGATTTGCCTGTTAACCATCAACAGAGGGTTAGCACGTTTCGTTTACCACCCAAGACAGAAATGCAGGGATCAGGCATTTTCATTGCTGGTAATTTCTGTTATTATGCCCATGACGAAAGAGAATGAAGACACAAAGCTCTTGGTTCAGCCTGTACGATGACGTAAAGGCATTTTTTTTCCCCAGCCACTAAAAGGTGCACGGCCAGCGACTAAATCAAGTGTCCTCGTTTCCACGCCGACAACCCTCAACAGCCTCACGAATGAGGACGCACTCACTTCCTGTTCCTGTTTCCTGTCTGGGCAGAGCCTCGGTGGGAGGCTCCAGCAGAGCGGAGCCGTTCAGCTGGCACCTCTGGGACGAGGGCCGGGCCTTCACGCCGCTGTGGTCCCTCTCAGCATCAACAACACCTGCTCAGGGTGACCAGTGCAGAGGAGGGGCGGGGGAATGGAGGGAGGGGGGGAGGAGGTGTAGAGCACGTGTCCATTCATATCGTCAAGACGATATTACAAACCCCAAAAGCCAAATATGGGATAGGAAAGATTCGGTTAACAGCCTCGTAATCAAATCACGTCCCAGACTGCCTCCCAGACTGCCTCAGAGTCGCGAGGAAAGCTCGCGTGACATCACAGAAGCCCGGGCCGCTGACCAGCCTCGTCATCTCATTAACCAATCAGACGGGAGCCCGGGGAGCCATGGATCTGACCTCGTGTCCATGGCAGCAAATGGACACGGCTGCAGGAGCTGTCTGGAAGGTGAGCCAGAGGTCCTACTGAGTCTCTGTCCAACAGCACCCCCCCCCCCACCTAGCTCACACGGTATCCAGGCCATCTCGTCAGCTGACCGACCCATAAACAATAATACAGAGGAGAGGCCAAGTGTGTGAGGGTGTGTGTATGTTTGTGTGTGGGGGATGGATAGGGTGTGTGTGGGTGTGTGTGTGCGTGTGAGAGAGAGAGACGGACAGAGACGGAGAGAGACGGAGAGAGACGGACAGAGACGGACAGAGACGGACAGAGAGAGACAGAGAGAGACAGAGAGAGACAGAGAGAGACGGACAGAGACGGACAGAGACGGACAGAGACGGACAGAGACGGACAGAGACAGAGAGAGACAGAGAGAGACAGAGAGAGACAGACAGAGACAGACAGAGACAGAGAGAGACAGAGAGAGACAGAGAGAGAGAGAGAGAGACAGAGAGAGACAGAGAGAGAGAGAGAGAGACGGAGAGAGACGGAGAGAGACGGAGAGAGACGGAGAGAGACGGAGAGAGACAGAGAGAGACAGAGAGAGACGGACAGAGACAGACAGAGACAGACAGAGACGGACAGAGACAGACAGAGACGGACAGAGACAGAGAGAGACAGAGAGAGACAGAGAGAGACAGAGAGAGACAGTAGAGAGTGAAATGAGAGGTCTCAGGCAGCGTCTATACAGAGATACTGAAATTCCACACGTCTACACGATAAACACACTGGAGGAATTTGAGGCACCCAAGGTCATGTTGTCTCGCACGCGTGCGCACACACACACACACACACACACACACACACAGGATACAACATTTACTGATGTGGGTCACTTTAAAAGGTCATCAGCAGCTTTTAAAATGTTGTCACACAATAAAACTACTGTTGCATTCACAAGCAGGTTTCCAAAACAGCAGCTAAATACATGTTGGCTCTGCACCCACCGATATTCACTTCCATACTCATTATCCTCTAATCTCCCAGCACATACTGTTGATATCACAGTATCTTATCTGTTCAAACCAAGCTGCTGTAAAAGGAACAATAATTGCACCAGACAGCCGCAAAGGTTTCCAAAAATCGAAACTGACAGGAAGTACGTTGTGTTTTGTTTTCTGAACTCAAAGTTGATTATGCAACTGATGCAGAGGCTCCGTCATGGGTGTTTCTGACAGTCGAGTGGGAGATCTAAATGAATTAGGCGGCATCAATCTACCGCTAGAACAGAAAGCGCTCGGGCAATGGCAGCATCGTTCAAACGTCAGCACAGATATGAAAAGGTGGGGGGGGGGGGGGGGGTCGCAGTCATTCCCTAGGCCGTGAACCATCTCGCCGTTCTACGCTTCTGAATTTGAATTGCGTTGATTCAGAAGTGAAGCATGAGTGTCCATGGCGACCGGTGGCTTTTCGAGCTCGTTAGTCAGTAACATTTGGTCTCTGACTGGCGAGTGACACATCCACACTTTCGTTTGACGGTGGGGTAGTAAACATCCACTTCCTCTCTGATCCTCAGAGAGAGAAAACGAAAAAGACCTGATGAGCTTTCAGCACTCAGCGCTTCTCTCAATCTCTTTCACTCTCTCTCACACACACACACACACACACAAACGTTCCCTAACCTAACCCCAGGTTGTTACTGGATTCATGAGACACCAGAGAGCTCTCAGGCCTCTCTCTGCTCTCCAGCGTCACCCTACCAGACGACACAGCTGCCTCTCTTTTCTCAACACAAAGAAAACACATTACAATGATTAAGTTATGCGTCATTTTGTCATAACATTCTCCCCAAAGATAGCCCTTTGCGTGGCAAGGATATACAGGTTGGCCAAACAATAAGAAAGCACAAAACATTCAAAGTACAAAAGACTTCAGAACATGCTCTGCAAGCACAGGCAGTCAAAGTTGGCCTTAAAGGGGAAATGTAAATGTTTTGGATTGACAGAACTGTCTCCACCTGGGAGGGGCTGGGTTTGGCCAGCTAAGATGAGAGGAAATGGAACAACAATAGTTTTGTCTAAATGGAGGGACTCCTTAGAACACACACACACACACACACGCTTGTGCTACAAACACACGGAATGTTCCGTTGTAGGGTCTGACCGTCAGAGGTAGTGAAAGAATGTCCAGCTTGTTCTTCCTGAGAGAGATGAGGATCTGACGTGATATGTAGACAGGGGAAATGCAGCAGCGCAGGGGGTGTGGTTCCTGTCATCTCCTCCTCACCAGATTCAGCTGGAAGAGGCTACCTCCTGTCACAGGCAGGTGGCAGAGAGAGAGACAGAGACCCACCTTCCCTACCTCCAGCAGGAAGAGAACAGAAAGTGTAGAAACCTCTCTGAAAATCTCTTCTAAACTGGGATGTTTAAACACGTCAGGGAGGGGGGGGGGGGAGACCGCGGAGGAGACAAGAGCGACTTCAAAAAGGTTAATTTTCCATAACTGCAAACTACAGACTGATATTCTCCCAGTGCCTTGTGACTCCCGAGGCCCGTTTCCCTCGGCTCCCAGCTGCTGACTGTGAGAGGGGCTCTGGGGGATCCACTAAGTCTTAGTGATGATCTTGACTGTTGTAAGGGTGCGTCTTGGCCCTTCAGCATCACCACTGTGGCCCTGGAGGAACACACAGTCCTCACAGCTAAGTGTATTTGTGGAAGGAGCAGTTTCCTCTGACACACAAGAGTGTTTCCTCATGTCCTGTGAGTCATTAAGTATTTTTTGTTGCATGCTTTGTTAGACAGAGAGAAAAAAGAAGCTGTCATTGTATGACAGTATACAGTCAGCTATTACAACGCTGGAGAACCTTAAGTCAAGAGTGATCACTACTACGCCTAATTCAAGTTGTGCATCAATGCATGTGATCTCAATTCTTCAAGTCTACTCTTCAATTTCGTGGATGAAAGCTTGAGAGTTTCCTTATCTTCTCCTGGAAACTATTTTCTGCTGAGTTTTGCAAATATGCGCGCATTGCACAATATTCAGGAGACCTTACCTCGCGTGCATAGCATTCAAGTCCCCACACGTCTGCTGAGACCTACATTAACGATGCTGTCTGATCAGAAAAGCAGTTAAGATAGTTAACGACTTTCCAAAGCAAGAAAAACACATCTAAAATCAATAGGTTTCCCATATGGTGAAGTTATAGCAATTACACTTTTTTACTAACAAGAAAAAAACAGGTTATAACAGGTCCTTATAAAGACTTTTGAGCAGATAGGGTTCAAACCACCCCACACACTCTGGGCACAGGTCGTTTGTCCTCCTCCACCGTGTTTCACCGAGAATAGTGTCACTGGTGGAACCTGTAGCGCGGCGTGAATGCATTCAGAGCCTGTTTCCAGAGCACAGCCACCATCTGGCAGCGCGAGCCCAGCCCCTGTCAGCGGCACAGCTGGCTGACTCATCCAAGCCTTGTGGACAGGCCTTGCAGAACATCTCAGTACTCATGGACACATGATCAAACCAAACTGACAGCTGTGTAAAGATAGATACATAGTGCGGGGATCTCGTGGCGTCGGGCTAACGGCCCAGCAGCCTTCACACACGTAATCAAATTACATGTAACAAACAAACGTCAAAACTGTCTTGAAACCCGTGATGCTAATCATAAAAAAAGATACATTTGAACTCAGTCTATTATAAATAGCCTATGTAGCTACAACCCCACGTAGCAAACGTGTATGGCAGGCTAGTTCTCTTTCTTCTGGTGCATTTAAAAAGCATTCACCCATCAGCAATGTAAGGTTCAACTAAGCAGGTTCCTACTGACAAACTTACACACGTAAGATCACGCAAAAAAGAAATTGTTCTCCTTATGTCTCCTTATTCTCCTTGTTCTCCTTATTACACGTAATGTGTAATGTCGGTGTATAATAGTTAGGCTACTGCATCATGTTTACATTGTGTTGTGATGGAAGTGACTTAGCACAGCATCCTAGATACATTAGAACCTCAATCGTCCAATAAAGATAGAACAATCATTTGTTGACTGCTGGATCCCGTGTTACATCATCTAAAGGAAGTATTAGCAAGTAAATTAAAGTGGGTTGACAAGGTGTAATTTATCCGCATTAAGACCAACAATATCGATCACCTCCCCGTGTCACAATTAATTCACAATATGCCCAATAGACAAACGTATAACAACGTCAGACGTTTGTAACCCAAAGTAAACCTTCCACCATTTTTCCACTGTCAAGTCAGTTTCCTAGCAACATCACGGCATGGTAATCACAAATTGATGGTTTGCGATACTCATCACACAGCAACCTGCTCTATGCAGAAAACAACTCGTTTGCGGTACAAACAACTCTGATGCAGAGTTTGTTTAGGTTACTGCAGCACTCACCCAAAATCAAGTTTATTGGCCGTTGATCTGTGGTTAGGGTCACGAGTGAGTGAGGATTCTTCACTTTCCAGAAGGCATGGAGCAAAATAGTGGCACTCAATGCCAGCTGCTGTTACAATGTACCCTCCAATCAATCGAGACCGATTGTTTTACGTCGCCTCGACGCTGTTTGATAATAAAATGACTTCATGTAAAGTGTGTGTTGGGTTAATCGGCATCCCGAGCACTGCAGATAGATGCATCACATCTCGTCTTGTTTTCAAAATAACGTTCGCCTTCAGCTTTAACTGACAAAAAAATAAAAAATCTGGCGTTAAGTTATGACACCGACGAAAAAAGCCATGTAGTGAAATGTCCTTGACTTCCCTTTAGATTCAACACGAGTTCGGAAGCGTGTAGCTTCCTGAGCAGTGGTTTCAAACGAACGATTCCTTCCTCTTACCCGCCTCCGGTATACAGATAGGATATGGGTGCGGGGTATCTGACATCCCGGTTGAGTTGACTGCCGTACGTCTTGCCTACCTACTAGTACAATGAAACCCCTCGCGATTCGATCATTTGCCTCCTACGGTCTCGCGCAGAGCGCTCACATAAAAAGCGCCTCCTGTTGACCAAATAGAACGCTGCTTCACGATTTTGAAGCAACGTTACATCGGCAATGTGATGTGATATATGTATTTGTATTACAGATCATATATATTACAGAACAGCACCAAAACGTGTGAGATCGGTTTACATGTTTAATGAAGACTAGCCGAATAGGCTGTTTCATATTAACATGCAAATCAAGCACACCACAATCCCCCCAAATGGGTACAATGACATACAATGAAATTGATCTATGAGAAATCGTTGAATGAGAAAATGAAGACAAGTGTGAAGTTTGCTGATTCAATTTTTGTCTGCTGTGAAAGTGAAAGGAGTCCATTTCTGGACTGCGATGAAACCCAACGTAGGCCTATAATATATCAAAGGCATTATTTCTATGCCTAAAGCGTTAGACTAGAAATGTAGGTCAAAAGTTACAGCCTACTTAAAGTCGTTCTAGCCTTCCTTGTGGAAATCTATGTGTGTGAAAAGTACGATCGATTTTTTATTTTTCCCCCCACAACAGGTGAATTTATGATGTAGGCCATTGATGCTGTTCTGCAGATTGTCTAGCTGTTTATTGCTCTAAACGCTTTGACAGCCCGTCCAGCTGGTGGCGAAAGTGAGCTATTAGCAATGTTGATCCGAGGGCCATTTGATTTCAACAAAGAAGAAAACTTCTGCAACCTCATTGGTCCATTTGAAAGACCTTCGTTTTGATTCATCCGTTTGAGTACAGGTCACATGGGCAGGCAAGGGCCAAACGTCTAAAGCCAAAGCAGTTCGACCGACGCCGGGACTAACTCGGACTGCCTTGTGTTTTTTAACCGAATAGAAACTTAGCTGTTAGCAAAAACAACATGCCTTACACATCTTTGAATTAGAGTAAGTTATTTTGTGTGGAATCTAGGCACCACATCATCTACCGCGTGCACTGTTGAGGTGTTATCATTTAAGGCTAAATTAACTGACAGACAGACCCCGTGTTATGAAATGTCTTCCGTACCCTTTTTCAATGTGATATACAGAATGACGAGGACAGCATGGGGAAACTGTCAAGGATCTCTGTTCCGGATGCCTCCAGCTGGGTTAACATACTTACAGACTGCCGGTAAAAAAGACGTCATTGATCTGCCTATCCTAAATGAGGATGATCTGGACGAGCAATTTGTGCGAGGATCAGGTCCGGGTGGTCAGGCGACCAACAAGACTAGTAACTGCGTGGTCCTCAGACACATTCCTACTGGTATTGTTGTTAAGGTGAAGATTATTTTACAGTGTGCTGAAACGTTATCATTAGTTATATCCTCAGTGATTTGTTTGTAACGGTGTTGTCTGGAATTCTGCCTAATTGTTGCACCCCTTTCATCTAGTGCCACCAAACTAGATCCGTGGAAACCAACCGTAAAAGAGCTCGAGACATTATGAAAGAGAAGCTGGAGGTGTCTTTCAAAGGAGAGGACAGTGAAATTCTGAAGAAGCAGAAAGATTCCATCCAGAGGAAACACGAGAAAAGGAAGAAGGCAAACGACAATCTGGAGAAAAAGAGACGTTTTAAAGAAACTCTTATGGCAGACTCGAAACCTGGGGATGACATGAGATAAAAAATAATTAGATTAATAATTCCCTTCTTTTTACACGTGTCAGGCTTTTTCCTTGTTGATTTGCTAATGTTCCATGTGTTGAAGTAATACGAGGAGCATTCGATCATACATATGCTATTATACACATTGGGTTTCATGAAAATATCTTTTATTACGATGTTTAATACATAAAAAGTTGCAAAGTTTTTTTTTTGTTTTTACACAATTCTGTCCAATAGTTGAAGAATGAGTTTACAAAGTGTATTTTGGCACTATTAATTTAATTTTTAATCAGACAAAAGTTTAAAACCTAGCCTTCCATGTACATTCTTAAAAAAAATCCTAAAGACACATGCAACATGCACTCAACTCTTACTCCATTCACAATGGGAACACACAACTAGAGACGAATTATGTCATGTACTGATTTACACTCTGTCACAATCCCTTCTCTCTCAAAAAATCTGTGCTGATTGGTCCAGAATAGTGTTGACCGTGTAGTAATAACTCAGTCTGTCCTGTTTGGCAGTCCAGAGATAGTCTAACTAAACTCTTATTGAGAGTTAGGATCTTGCATTTCTTTCCGTCTCCACCAAACATTCGCGCACTAAACCCCGGGCATGTATAATCCCTGTGAAGAAAAGAAAGATAAATTCCATGTATTGCGTTACATGCTCATATACACAGAAGCCATTTTTGAATAACTACAGTAAATCTTCACACAAGTTCCAAAATCCAATCACATTTCCCAGACATATATGAAGCCTATCCTGTACTAAAAACTTTCAATGGAGATATTCACTGAATTATTCTCTTACTTTAGAACTAGGCTTAATCCATGTCTGGGAAACTGGGCTTTAATGTCAGCGGAAAATGCATATTTAATGTGGAACACAAATGAACAATAACACATGCTGGGATATTAAAAGACAAACCTCTCTTTAGTCTTTCCATGGCACTTTTGCTTCCTGCATAAGTTGGTCGTATCTCCTTCCCTAGCTCCTCTATGATGGCTAATAACTCAGCATATTTACTCTGCGGGACGTTATTTCCACTTGTGCTCTGCAATATCAAAACGTAATAGTATGCACGTACGCACACGCGTTAGATAGACGCCTCAGTACGGCAGCGATGTTGATTTACAGCCAGTGGTGATACTGCACCTGTATTCATTAAAGACGTCAAGCTACTATGTTTAGCACTTTATAAAATGATTTACAATTCTCACCAGTGTAAAGCCGAGAGAAGGTGGTCCATAGTCATTTACAAATGGTCTGTAGGTCTGCACTGTTGGTATGCTTGGTGAATGAGAAGCTGCAAACGGTAGAATAAAAATGAGTAATGGTATGTACTTAAACTGTCACTTTAACTTATACAACCTGTGTGACATGTAATAAAACACTTTGCAAATGTTGCATGTATAGTGATAGTCTGCCATCACAAGTTGTAACATAATACGGGAAAATCGATCATTTGATTTACTCAAAATGTTTTGAAAACCACATCTATGAGAATATACCACTGCACCACGGTGAAATGTAATGAGTACTAGTAAACGCTAGGCGTCATCAAAGGGTCAAATAACTATGGACCCGCAGATCAATCATTTAGCCTTGAGGGCTGAAAACGTTCATGAAGAAGATCGTGAACAGCGAGGATCAAGAAGACGAAAGTGTTACATTTGATATGGTACATGGTAGCAGCATCCTTTTACAAACAAAACATGCCGGTAGCTCTCCGGCCTAGATGAATGAATGACTGAATTATAAACTTTGTCGATGTATAAGGGGGGTTTATGATTTGTAATAATGGCGGATATGAATCAGCCCTGACCCTATATCAGTGGACAAAAAACAGTCACGGGCTCTCCCCAGGTATTCGTCGAAACACCAAATTTTACACTTGACAAAACAGAGATAAGATAAAATATGGACCGATAGTTCTGCCATACCTTGGTTCACGGAAGTTCCCGGAATGTGCTGATGGAGGTTTGGCTTGTAAGCCATACCCACAGACATAATAAATTGAGAAATAAAATTGTTTCAGAAAATCCGGTGAAGCCGCTGTCTCTCGCTCAGACACTTTTTGTTTACTACAGAGCGGCACTGGGCAAATATGGCCGTCACATTTATATTGATATTCTTAATCCTATATGTCACCACTGGAAAAAAAAGCATTGTGTGATAGCGAATTTAAAAATATACATTTCTTTCTCTTTTGACAAACTTTTAGAAGTCTTATGTTGCATTATTTAACTTTCAATAATGATATTAATGTCTAGGTCTATATTTTATTGTTTATTTTGTATTTGTTCTTTTACACATATGTTTATTTTTTTAACGTTTGAAACAAAACCCGAAGCCATGACTGGAATAAAAAATTTGTGTTTCTGCTCGTGAACTGTGTGTTTGTGTTTGTTTAGCAGAAAATGTAACACTCAGGCAAGATGAATCATATATGGTAGAACAGCACAAAAATCCAATATCTATCTGTAAATGTAGGCCTACATTTTTGTCTTGATTCACCTCTAATTTGGACCGCTGTTAAGCAGTACGCTGAATAAAACGGCTGCCCCGGGGTTACAAAACGTGCATACCTAAAGACACAAAAGAAAGCAACCTTTAAATGACATACCAACCACAGGCATGAGAGAGTAAAGGACATCCAATCAGAGGCAAGGAGGCTTTTTGAATGGTTGTTATGCCTCAGCTATGTTTGGGTGAGCTAGCTAGCGATAAACGTCTAGAGTGTGCTACTCACAAGGCTCGTGAAACAAATAGAACAGCACGTGGACAACGAAAAGCTTTTGCCTCGTCACTATTCGTTCCTTGGAAAAACTTGAGCATCTGTTTGAAATGGGAAAAGGTAAGCGATATATACCGAACTTACTGGCGTTAACGGGTAGAACTAGCTGTTAAAACAGACAACTACAGCACTGGGTCTAGTAATTATTGTTTGCTTACGCTAACTAGTAACTCTTCCATGTTTACATTTGTACAACGTACATAAAATAACTCGTCAATGTTCCTTACAAAGGGAGAAAGAAGGCGCAGACGTCTACAGACCAAGGTCAAGTCACGCTTCAACCAAAAGTCGGTAAAGGGACGAAAGAAAACACGCCGGAAATGAACAAGGTAATCCTTTAGTAGCTGTCCCAAATTAGACACACGTTACTTTCATTAGCACTAAAGTTAACAGCGTCTAGCGCATGTATCACTCGACCAAACAGTCTTCGTTGCCCAGTGTCCATGCACGCGCATCTCGTGAATGTTCTGTTCGTTCCAGCAGGAAACTGCAGGCAAAACCCAGTCTACCTTGACTACTCTGTGGAGCCCAAGCAAACCTCGATCCCCCCTCGGTGACAACTCAAGCGCGCTTGTCCAGGAAAATAACGTGTCGGATGCACAGCCTCCTGATGTGGCTCCTGCAAAAATTGATAAAGGTACTCATGTCTTTCTTTGGCCATTAGTGTGATAATCTGAGATTACTGTAGTCGTGATCGATGTTAGTTTTTTTTACATTTGTTGCATTTTACACAGCTAGTAAGGTATTGACCATCCACCCAATGCAGGACATCACGATGACCCAAGTGTCTCTTGTTTGTCTTTGCAATTTCTTCCGACTGTCAGGAGATCCGAGTTAGGTGACCACAGACAATGTCCTGTGTGTGAATGGCACCAGTGTTCACTGATCAGGGAATCTTATGTCACAACCAAATAGTTTTCTACTGGACTCGGCCACATCGGCCTGCTTCTAAACCTCCCTTTGTTTACTTTGCTCAGCTTGGACTAAGACTGTTGTTTTCCTCTCAGCGTCCAGACTAAAGGGGAAGGCAGAGAAACCCAACCCAGTGACGGGACTAAGGGAGACAATCCTCGGGCAGGGTCAGGAAAAGTCACGCAAGGAACCGCAATCACTCAATCACGTGTCCCAGTCCAAAACCGGGAAGGGAACTAGTCAGAAAGTCAAAGCGAAAAAGTATGTGAAATAAATGGCCGCAAAATTCGTCTGACCTGGTCAGTTGAACTGTGGGAACGTAAACCTGTGATTCACACTAGAATGTCATCTTGTTTTCTCCCCTCCAGAGCTGAAAGCATAGCTTCCGTTAACAAAAAGGTCACTGATTATTATCCAGTCAGAAGAAGTGCCAGGAAAAGTAAAACTGAATTGAAGGTTTGTATACAAAAAAACGAATTGTACTTTTTAAGCTTTTATCAGATGAGTTAACTCATGTTCCCATGGTTACAGTAACTTCCATTGTACAGTTGTCTTCCCTTAGAAGTAGTCACGTGTGCCCACACTGGAATTGACCTTTTTAATGAAATTACGTTTAAACCAACTAACTTCATGCTTTCCAAACAGAATGATGAACGTAAACACATTGACGACCTGATAAGGAATGGAGTTGAGGAAGGACTGCTGGTAAGACTGTTTGGCTTTTCCCTTTTATTCCTAAACTTGGGATGAAACCCACATCGCGTCAGAGCACCGTCGGCTCCTGGCTGCGACGCCAAAATCGGAAGAAGAGACTTGATGCTTGTTCTCATAACTTTTGCTATTTTATTGTAATGTGTGACAGGATGAATGGTGAGAGAGACTTAGAAATGGAGGCTTGTTTTCGACTGGTTTTCCCGCCCTTGTCTCCCGACAGGTTAAAGACATTGAGGGGAAAGGGAGAGGCATCTTTGCGGTCAGAGACTTCAAGAAGGGCGAGTATGTGGTGGAGTATCACGGTGACCTGGTGCTGCTGGCCGATGCCAAAAAGAGAGAGGACCGCTACGCTCAGGACCCAGAAACGGGCTGCTACATGTACTACTTCCAGTATCACGGCAAAAACTACTGGTACGTGCTTTTAAAATCAACAAACGACCCCCTGTCTTCGTAATTTAACTTCTATTCAAACTTTTTATTTATTTATTAAAAATGTGTTTTATTTAAATCATTTTTTAGCGTGGATGCAACCAAGGAAAGCGGTCGAATGGGAAGGCTGATCAACCACAGTAAGATGGGAAACTGTCAGACAAAGTTACATGGCATCAACGGTGCGCCTCATCTGATTCTGGTGGCCTCCAGGGACGTCCAGGCCGACGAGGAGCTGCTCTACGACTACGGAGATCGCAGCAAAGCCTCCATCTCTGCCCACCCTTGGCTCAAACACTGATGTTCCATGTATTTTTATATATATATATATATATATTGTTTTTTAACACCACGACATTCGGTAGAGAAATTGTTTTTCACAAGGATGAACTGTACAGAAAGCAGCAACCTAATAGATTCAAACTCAGGTTAAAGTTATTCGTTATCCATGTTTTTATAGATATTAAGGTCAGCCCTTCTGTAAACAATACTAAAATATGAGATTTTTTAATGATGGTTTTATATGATAATTTATAAATGCCTTATTAGTACATCAACCTGATCCAGTTTGATGCACTTATCTTAAGTTGTTTACAAGCAACAGATATGTTAATGTTCTTTAGATTTTTTGACTTTACAATGTTCTAACCGTTTCAAAAGGAAAAAGTAATTATTTGAGGAATAAATTTCAGTTGAAAATCTTGTTTCAACCAATGCAATACTTCATGCAACCATTCATGATTGCTTTTTTTGCAACAGTCTAAAGTGTATGTTGACTTGGGTATAAGTTGTTGACATTACCTATAGCTATAATACATGGGAGTGAGTTAAGTAAAATGTACAAAAGATAGTCTTCTTCCCAAAAGTTACTACACAGTTAAATGTGCACCTTCAGTGTAAAAAAAATACTTGATGTCCTCTGCAGAAGATGTGGCTAAAATCCATGTCTTCTGATGAAACACTCTTGCCCGTATCCTCATTTCCGCCTGAATGAAAACCTAGAAACACAAAAGTAAAGTATTCGTTTCTTAGAAAGGAGTTAACCGGTAACACACACTCACCGAGGTTGAAGAAAGGGAGTGTTGCTGAGTGTGTGTTTTTCTGCAGGACGAGACTTGAGTCATGACCGACTGAAGGGCATTAGCACGCTGCTGAGCCAGACCCCATGAAGAAGCTAGTGTCCGTTCTATCAGTTCTCTCTCTTTCCCTCCTAAACACATCCAGCATCAGCACAAACACCGGTCACAAGCAAACCATTACTGACGCCCAGACAGGCCGTGAGAAGCTACCTCTGGCTGGTCATCATGTAATCATGACTGGGTTGGGACGGGAACGAACTGTGGTTGAAAACCCTGCACACACACTCCGCCAACTCAGAAGATTGAGGGTTTGTACACTTGAGATGTATGACGTTTATGTGGTATGTGTTGTAACTAGAATGTGCCTCATTTGGAGTGTTTACAAAGAAGTCACTGTGTATCAAGTGAGTATGTTAAATTGTTAGATCCCTAATCTTGTAAACCACTCATCAGCCAAATTACAGACACGATAGGAACAGTAAAAAATCTAATTAAAAGCTTACAGCTTTCCAATAGTTGTCTTTTCTTCTTTTGGTTCCACTTTGGGTTCCTGTTTGGGTTCCTCCGGTGTGTTGGGGTGGGGCCCTGCAGAGGGGGGTGAGTCCAGGTTCACTTCCACCATGGGTGGCTCAGCTTGGGGGAGAACACCACTGCAGACACAACACAGAGGAGTTACACAGCCGTGAGGTGCACAGGGGGCAGGGGAGACATGGGGGGGGGGGGGGGGAGACTGGCGGGATGAGGACCGGGGAGGGACAGTGGGGTGAGGATGTCACAGGAGAGGTCAGGTTTTGAACACAATAGAATGTCCATTCATACTTTTGCAATATGAGGAGGAATAATGAAATGCGTTCATTTTACAGACGCTTTAATTCCAGGTGATGCACAGTACAGAGGGGATTTGAACCGGTGACCTCTTGTTCTACAGTCAAGTACTCCAGTGCTGTAACCACTGGGCTTGTACCACTGATCTATCTATATCCTCCAAGTCATGGCCGAATTTATCCTCACCAATGACATCTGACATTTTGCCTCAATGTATCTAGGCCCTTAATAAAGACAGGCATATTTATTTCACCTTTTGTATAGTTGTAGCTCCTCTTGAGCCACCATGAGCTGTGCTTTCAGCTGGTTCCGTTCCTGAAGAACCTCCTTCAGTTCCTGCATAGTGAAGCGTGGTCTGTTGGGGTCTTTGAGGTCTACCACGAGCTGGTTCGGTCCAAGCGTTTGCTGTTCGGGTAAAAAGAGCGAGACTCATGACCTGAGTCCATACGGTAGCACGCGCATACGTTTAACTGTCTGACTTAAGTTCCTGCTCAACGTGGGGAAATCAACGTGGGAAATGTATTCTGTAGTTCAACCAGTCTACCAGCCTATATGGCCGTAATAAAGTTGAATGGGAAACTCACCGTTCCTTGACCCGCGGAACTTTCTCTTACGATTCTATCCAACTCGCTTTTCAGGTTATCTCGTTCCATTTTTAACTCCTCCAGCGACAGGTTGGACTTATTGACTAATGTCTCGAACATCTCCAAAACACGGACAATCTTAAATTGCAAATCTGAAACTTGTTCACCCCTTTTACTTATTTTCAACAAATCTCTTCCGATTACGTACGAAATGTCATAAACATCTTCCACTGTGAGCTGAAACGCGTCCTTATCGAAAGCCAAAGCGGGTGAAGCCTCGCGCTCTTCCATAACTCTTCTTACAATCAAACAAAATGCCCAAAAAAGTTTAGTCACAATAAAAGCGCTGGTTTAAACATCCACAACCGGTCAAAGTGACAACTATTGCCTTCCAAAGTTACACATCGCATGAAAAAAGTGCAGTTAGTGCCCCATGTTAAGACCCGCCTTCTTCCTCATCGAAATCGGCTGTCGACAGCGTTAAGGGCACATGTATCGTCCAATAGCAGAAGCCCAATGTACTGTTACGTGCAGACTGCAACAGGACAGCTCGGTATCCCTAGCGACAGGTGAAGCCATGCGCGTAATCAGGTGAAGTTGCATGTGATGTTTTCACGACGTTTTCAACGATTTCAACTGACACCGTTGAACCGACATCCGTTTAAGAGACGAATTTAAATGTCACTAGTAACTTGAATACTTTTATTTCGAATAATTTCGCATGGTATAACTTTGAAAACGGACACACATACAGGAGATGAACCAATGTCATTAACATTCTATAACACCATTACGAGGCAAAATAGGAGTTGAAAGCTTCTCTTTACAGAGCAGTCCCTCAAAGTCATGGATACACCTTCCAAGTGCTCCTGAACACCCACAGCCAGCATCAATGACAACTCCAGTAACAGGTTAACACGGAAGAGGCACTGGCACACTGGTCATAAACTCCCGGCTAACTCCCCCCTTTGTCATCTGCCGACTCGTCTGGACTGTCAGAGCACATATTCCACAGTGTAACCACCCAGTTGTGGTACATTCTGCGGTTCTCCTCCCTGCCACCTAGTGGTGGACGTAGCATGGCATCAGGGGTTGAACGTTCATTGAAATACTGGAGGACAGTTCTGTCACAATCGTTTTTCTTTGTGGGGGGACTCTGGGATTGAAGGAAAGCTCATCGGATCCTGGGTGACAGCGGCCTTGAGCATGTTGTGCACAAGGGATTCCAGCGTCAAGATTTGAGTCATCAGATTTCTCAGTGTGAGCTTGTTGTTTCCACTCTACCACGCACCACCGAACCCATCCGGACTAGGACAATGAGAGGAAAGTACTTCACGTTGTTTTGCTGACGACTAAATCCAAAGCACGTGGCACAACACGACAGCTTAAATACACGTCTGGGGTGACAAGCACACGTCAAGACACGGAACACAAAAACAAGTAGAGTCAAGAGAAAACGCTTCACGGTCAAACAAAAGACATGAGTCTTCTGATGGGCATCAACGTGGGATCGTCTTGGATCAGCCCTGCGGCCACCATCGGCATGATCGCGGTGAAGATCCTGTTGACATCAAGACACAGACCGTCAGAAGATTTTATATTTGATTCATTGGTTCCATCAACAAATCAACAGTTGTAATATTTTACACCAATCCAAAGGGACTGTTATCAACCTAATTCGTATGTGTGTGTATCATGTTGTGTGTGAATATGTGTGTGTGTGTGTGTGTGTGTGAGTGTTGGAAGAGCTGCTGCCACTCACAGTCGTTTGATTCCTGACTCTGGCTGGTCGACTGAAGCAGCTTGTGGCTCTGGAGATGGAAAAAATATAACAGGCTCCACTTCCTCCTCCAAGTCCTCACTGGGGGAGCAGAACATCACATCATCAGTAATGGACAGCACCCTGGTGTCAATGAATGAATTGTGAGAGTGTGTGCGTGTGTGTGCGCATCAATGCATGCAACACACCAAACTCTCACACAGTAACATCTCCGAGTGATGTAACCTTTTGTAATAGGCCAGTTCTTCCTGCAGCACGAACACCTGGGCTTTCAGCTCGTTCCTCTCCTGAAGCACGTCTCTCAGCTCCTGCAGGGTGAAGCGAGGCGCGTCGTTCTCCGCCCGGTCCTGCCCCTCACACTCCTCCCTGGGCTCGTCACACAGCGCCTCCTGGAGGTGAAACACAGCAGGTCACAGCACGGCACCCTTTCCACCCTGGCATGGTCACTGTGTCAACGTTTTTTTGTTGCAGAACACCCGCACACATTAGCCGAGCCAAGCAGTTTGAAGGGTTGGGAAAGTGCTGTAAAGGCAGATGTTGTTAAAAGAATGTTCTTCTCCTTGAAGCTCTTGAGCGGCAGAAGCCGGAGTATTTGTTAATAGGAGGGGAGGAGAGGAGAGGAGAAGAGAGGGGAGGAGGGGAGAGGAGAGGAGAAGAGAGGAGAGGAGAAGGGAAGAGAGGGGAGGGGAGGAGGGGAGAAGAGAGGGGAGGAGGCAATGATGCATGTTAGAGCTCTTTAATAAAAATGTTATTGGTTCTGATTAAATCACATCGAGTCACTACAAAGGGAAACTCCTGGCAGGCGTTACCAATAGCAACACTTCAACCTCCTCGTCATGGTAATTATCTTCCCCAGCGGTGTTCCTGTCTGTCAAGTCTGGAAGGAGCGAAGGATAGTCTTCTGACTTCCAGTAATCTGCCAGGAACTCACGATCGCCTCCACATTCAACCCACACTGAATTCTGCATGACGGAAGCTGCTTTTGCCGCAACCAAGGACTGGATTTGAGACAGAATAAGTTGTAACACTTTGACAAAACCGTCAGTATCATTACTGGCTTTTGTGGTTGACTACAGCCCAGTTTTAAAACAGTCTAAAAACGTCTCAATTGGAACTAATTCCATTATCTTAGAGAAGTCAAGTTACATTTTATTGTCGGATCTCTATATAGCTTGTATACACTGGAACAAAATGTGTTTCTACAGGGCCGTGGCTCTGTTTGAGAACACAGAACCGTCTAACAAGTCGCGTCGTGTCTGTGCTTACCGTGGCAGACCTTGCCGTGGGCGCCTTCACATCCGGCTTTGGGATGGAGGCCTCCACCTTCTCCGCCCTCTCCCGCTCCATCTCCCACCCAACGCGTTCCTCCCGGAGCCTCTCCACCTCCCTCCTCAGGACCCCCACCTCCTGCTGCCTGGCCTGGATCAGGGCCTCCAGCTCGGCCTTCTGCTGGATCACAGTCTTGCCCTGGACCTCCAGCGCCCCGATGCGACGCCGCAGGTCCTGGTTGATCTTCATCAGCCGGTGCTGCTGCAGCTGGAGCTGTGGGAGGCCGCGATGGGGATGGGTGGAGGTTAGTGGTTAGAGGATTGGATTACAGATCGAGGGGGTCCCAGGATGAGGAGAGGAGGAGGAAGAGGAGGAGAGGAGGAAGAGGAGGAGGAGAGGAGGAAGAGGAGGAAGAGGAGGAGACTCACCGCTTCCACATCCTCTGTCTTCAGGGCCAGCTCATGGTCCTTGGCTCTGATATCGTCCCTCTGCTTGTCCACCACTTCTCTCAACTTCCTCATTACCTGACGCTCTCTGTCTGACATTCCTGTCAGTACCGCACACATACCACACACACACACACACACACACCACAGAAACACACACACGCACCACAGAAACACACAGACATAATATATATGGATTATTTATTCACCCCGGCAGGTCTGGATTATAGTTAGAGGCACATCTACACGTCCATGTCTTGTACACCATGTACAATTCGTTGCAGAGTTGTGAACGTGGATGGACATGATAGACTTGTCTGTCAACCTGTAGGTGGCACACAAGGGCTGTATTTCAGTCTGGTTCCAAAATAGTTTTGCTCCCACGCTTCCTCCCCCACTCTCTCTCTCTCTCTCTCTCTCTCTCTCTCTCTCTCTGTCTCTCTCTCACCCTCTCCCCCCTCTCTCTGATGTCAACATGAAAGCTAGCGGGTGAAGAACCCACACGAACGCACGCAAACACGTAGGCACACAAGCTTCACCTAACACAATGATTCATGATCAAGCTTCACCTAACACGATGATTCATGATCAAACTATTCTAAACAGACAAACTTAGATACGATGTAAAGGACATCATCATCTTTTTAAATAAGGTTTAACCATGTGAGGGACAAAACCTCAAACAAGGAACACATTTACACACAAACAATAAAAGAATGGGTTTAGAATTACAATTATATTCATCATCGTGACAAGTCGCCCAGTCCCACTCTGCAAATATTAATAACATGCAACCTCATAACTACACGCAACGCTAGACGACTCACACTAGTTGATATAACGCCAGGTGATTTAGGTCAGATGATATTTCAGTGCATTAAGCAAGTGGGGGGGCAGGAACCTCTCAAAACAGTGAGCCAGCTGGTTATTCTGTACAACCAGCAGCTGTGACACAAATCTCATCACTGTTTGTAAAGTCACTTTGGATAAAGTGTCCGCTGCTGTGAATGAATACATGTAAAAACATCTTAAAATGTATTCAAGCTCTAATAACTGCTTTCACTTTTATGTCAGAGAAATTCTGGTCTGGGATAACAAGGTATTGCTTGGTATTTCTCTCCTCAGATACCAGAATTTTTTTTACTTTGAAATAAATTCATATTTCTGTTTTAAAGAGGTGAATTCAAAACCAATAAATTCGGTGGTGTTTAAATTTCAATATTAAGTATTCAATGTCTTTTCAAATTCAAAATACTATGTCACTGGTTTGCTAACAGCTCTCCAAAGAGACCACTGAAATGTCCCTACCAATAATTAGCAGCAGAGCAATAGTATTAGCATGAAGGATGCAAAAAAAATTGACAGTTCAAAACCCAACACAGCGCTTTTCAAAGTGCTTACACCAGGATAGTTTATTTCGGTCAATCTCACGAGAGTGGACTTGTAATGGACCTATATAAACACTCACCAAGTAAAATGAACTCTTCTGGTGCTAAATGAACGCATTGAAATTACTTGTGAACTTAAACCCTTGACTGTATACCTTCCGGTTTCTGCAGCTCCTCCTTGATAACAGGAGAGTCTTTATGGGACAGGCTCATCAGAAGGCTCTTGTTGTCCGCCTGCAGCTGAGCGATCTGGGACAACAGGTCCTGGGCCTCGCCCCTCCACACGTCCTCCACCTGCTCCAGCTCCTGCGGGGCAGAAGACGGTATGGAACGCGCGTACATGCTTGAACGCACACATTTCACTCACACCTAGGTGTAAACAGGTCGACTTTAACTTGTTTTTATGGTGATGATACTGACGAGAACCGCTGAGGTTAGTTCAGGGAACACACCACAACGGGGTCTCGGATGTATAGGTATTTTAAATAATCTGAAAAATAGATATATCCGACGTTTATGAAACTTTTGTCAACAACCTTGTGTAAACATACAAGCCCACACAGGCGATGTCAACAGGCGCAAGAAGGCGCAGTGGAGCAGACACGTGGTACAGTAAGAGAGACATTAGGTAACACGACAATGTTGTCGGTGCCACAGACACAACTGATATGAACCTTTTGGTGTTTCTTTTCCTTCTCCAATCTTTCATTCCGCTCCAGGCGTAACCTGTCCAGCTCGCACCGCAACTCCTCGGTCTCCGGGTTTATGTTGCTGCGACTGACAAGCACTTCCAAAACCTCCAGAACACGCACCACTTTGGGCATTAGCCTCGATAACGCCTCGCACCCGTATTGGTCTATTATCCGCTCAAACTCGTTGCCTACAACAGCGGCAATATCATAAACGTCCATAACGGTCAACTCCGTCGCATTTTTGTGCAGCGCTGACCCAAAGACTTCCATGTCTCCTGGAATCGTCAATAGTTCCATTTGAACGATTACAACATTATTTTTTAAATTCCTTATACTTGGCGACACCTCCAAGTGTATCTCCAACCTAATTTACCTAAATTAAACCGTGGCCACAGCGCATTTACAAACAGATCACTTAAATACATTCCGTAGACTCCTTACCGCTGAACTGAGACTCCCTACCGCTGATCTTAAGCGGCAGTGCGCATGTCATGATATTCTGCTGCAGTAAATCTGTTCAACAGCAGTGTCGCTTAGTTTAGCAGTGACCGTGGCTCTAAACAGGTCACAGTTATTTTATTTTTTGACTCACAGGGATCCATAACCATATAACCGAGACTAAGACACACATACGTTTATAAACATTTATTATTTGTTCATTGACATGTACACTTCTTACTCGGTGGAACCACTGTGATTTTTACTAAAATATATTAATAGATTTCAGAGTATAAAGACATGTTTAATACAGATGAAAGAACTAGACATGAAAGCTCCGTAAAACCCTTTAAGAAAATCTCCCACGAACAAACGAGTTTCACAAACAGACAGTCCCATTCTTGTGCCATCACCCCTTTCCGCCTTCTTTCAGCCTGAAAGTAGCACTTAAGACATATTTCCTATGTGTGCATACATTCCTATACACAACAGCACAGTGTACCCTGCGATACATTCAAAGAGCAACCTAGCGATATAAATTATATAGTGTTTGACTTGCAAGCAAGCCCATGTCTGATTAAATATCCTTGTGCATAAAATTATTAAAAGCATGAACACAGTACATAGCCTTCTATCTGTATACATTAGACACAACTTAAATAATGGTGACAGGTTGTGGACTAGAGGTGCCTTTTACCTATAATAATAATAATAATCCAGAATCAACTGAGATCTAAAACAGAGGGATTAAAAATGTAGTTCACGTGATGATTATAACAACACAGGTTGGGATTAGGAGATGAGACAGCAACCAGAGGAGTGAACATGTGCCGTTCTACAGTACGGTTATGATCCCTCTCTCCCACACACACACACACACAATAAAGACACCAGCAAACCAACCCACCTACTGCCCTGTGCACCAAGAGGTGGACCCCCCCACAAAAAGGCCTCGTTCAAGAGTCGTAATTAATCAAACGTTTGTTGTCGTATACGATTATCACATCCCTATTTTAAAAGCAACGGATTAGAGTTTTAAAGGCTCTGAGACACAATGTTGGTGTTGATGCATTAAAAAATAAAATACAAAAAGAAGTAATAAGAAAGAAAAACATTAGCGAAACT